>NC_084978.1:338717-400269 GCF_963691925.1 Scomber scombrus | reverse complement strand
CTGTAAACATAAACTGATTACAAGGAAACTTATTATGATCACACCAACGCAATGTTCATAACATCACAGACACTGAAATGTTGGGATCTAGAGTTCAAAACCGCACAAATTCTGTATAAAGCACATTATAAATCACTTCCTGGCCATATACAAAAAAACTTTAGTGATAGAGAATACGATCTAAGAGGGAGATGGACTTATAAACAACCAATTGTTCACACTACTCTGAAAAGCATGTGTGTATCTGTCTGTGGGGTTAGGGTTAGGAAGCTGTGGAACAAGTTCACATCTGGTGCAATTTAAAAATAAGTTAAAGAATGTCATTTTGGAAAGATACAGTCTTGAAGGTGGAGAATGATTTATGGGACTAATGTTAGATGTTTATATTGCTGAGTATGTACATGTAGGTGTGTGTATATGTGTGTAGGTGTGTGTATATGTGTGTATATGTGTGTATATGTGTGTAGGTGTGTGTATATGTGTGTATATGTGTGTAGGTGTGTGTATATGTGTGTATATGTGTGTATATGTGTGTATATGTGTGTAGGTATGTGTATATGTGTGTATATGTGTGTAGATGACATGTATGTTTGTTTGTTTATGTATAAGTAATGTATGTACATATATTTACATGAATGGTTTAAAGGTTTAAAGGCATCTATAAGCTTGTAGCTGCAGCCCTGCTGTTAGAGGGATGTGTTTATAACTCAATATAAAAGTTATAATGTAAGATCATGTCTACACTAGCAGCCATTACTGTGTGTGTGTGTGTGTGTGTGTGTGTGTGTGTGTGTGTGTGTGTGTGTGTGTGTGTGTGCTTGGCTGCTCTCTTGATTGACACTTTCCTGTCACTCTATTCTGTCTCTTTTGGACTAACTGACCCCCCATACTCTAAATACCCCTCCCCCTCCTGCCCCGGGGCAGTGTGTGTGTGTGTGTGTGTGTGTGTGTGAGTGTGAGTGTGTGTGTGTGTTGGAGGTGACAGAGCATGCAGCAGCTCTCAGACTCTCTTCAGAGACTCTTCAGCCTCCACTTCTACCTGTCGACCTGCTGACCTTTGACCCCTGAGGATAAAGAGAGTTAAGAGGCGACATGATCACCGTTAAAGTCACAGAAGCACAGCTGCAGGCTGATTGGACGTCACGTCTGCGTCTGCACACTAATACTACTCTCATACTATAAATATCACCTTTAGTTATTAGTGTTGGAGGTTAAACTTGATACAGGTTTTTTTTAACATCATTTTATTTAGTTTTTATCAACGGTTCAATTTACACATTTTCATACACTCTTTTTTCCCTTTACAGATTTACATGTTTATAATAATCTTTATACACGTGTTCAAGTATTAAACAAGAAAGCAACACGAGGAAGAAAGAAAAGAAAAGAAAGGAAAGGAAAAGGCAAACCGAACCACTCTGAGTCACCACCAATAAAAGGTCTCACTAGTATCTGGTTGGATCAGATATTACAGCGAGACGTCTCAGGCCGTACTCACACTAGGACATCGTACCGTGCCGGAGCACGTTTGCCCCTAAAGTCCGGATTATGTGTCTAGTGTGAGTGTTAGTGTACCGAGCTTGAGTACGCTACACTTCCCTGGTACGGTACGGTTGGAAGAGGTGTGCTTAGGCACGGTTCACTTGGTCACGCATGAACACTAGGGAATCATATTGTTCCCTAAAATAAGACATTTTATCTCCCCGGAAAAAGAAGCCAATGTTCCAGGAATCCCGACACTAGCTGATCCCTGGTCATTTAGTGCATCACTCAATGCAACGAGGAGACATTATGTATGTATGGGTTCCCAATCCTTATTATTTTATCATTATTAAGGCAAAAGAACTCAGTTTATGTCCATGGACATTATAATGAAAAGGCTAAAGGCTTAATATTAGTTAGCATCCAGCGTGCTGCGTGGACTTCATCACATCTGCTGCACCGCTGCTACAATTATGAAATGCTAAGTTTATTGTCTGTGACTGTGACTCATAAAAGTCATATTTTACTAATCTGCATTATATAAACTAACTTTAGTTAAAGTCATTTGGCGACTTCTAAGTCATTAAACTAAGTCTTACTTTTACTGGAGTAAAGAGTTGAATCAGCACGTCTGCTTTTACTAGAGTCTTTTTACACCAGAATCTAGTACTGCATACTACACAGGCATGACTCAGAATAACAAGCTTGCACTTTTTAATCATCGTTGTGTTAATTGATCAGCTGTGTTGTGTTTTACCGGCGCACAGCACGCCAACACACACCTGTGCATGTTTTATGAGAGAAAACTGTCTATATGTTATTGCGCAATGTGTCGGAGGTAACTGTGCCTGAGTACAGTACGGATCAACTGGCTCTAGTGTGAGTGCACCGAGTCACCACCAATAAAAAGGTCTCACTAGTATCTGGATCCTTCAGCTCTGATATCAGCAGCTTCTCTGAGGCTTTGTTTCTATGAGGATCTACTGATGATGAGTCGGGTTCAGGTCTGACTCTGTCTCTATCTGAGCCTCATGAATAACCTCATTCACTATATTTATATATCTAACCTCATCAGGCTTCAGACACCATGAGTTCAGCAGCTCCTCCATCATGGCTGCTCTGCTGTTCAGTAGGAATCTTCATCTCATCTCTGACTTACTGACAGTTTAAAACCTTTATTTCTGACTCATATCAAACTATCAAAGCTGCAGCGAGACGCTTCGTTCTGTAGAAGACATTCCTCCATTCTCTGTGTGAAATATTAAAACACACACACACACACACCGAAATACAGTGTGTGTGTGTGTGTATGTGTGTGTGTATGTGTGTGTGTGTGTGTGTTCCCATGTGAGCGAGCGTGGGTCACTGACTGTGCGATGGTGTGAATCAACACCTGAATAAGTGTGTTCAACCGCAAGATTCTGTGTGTGTGTGTGTGTGTGTGTGTGTGCAGGTGGAGCGCTGTGATTGGCTGTCAGCTGAAAGGTGAGTGTATGGGGGGGGGGGGGGGGGGCAGCCTCGGGGTGGAGGGAGTGAACTCAACAAAGGAAGCGGCTCACTCTTCTTCAGGTTTCATTCACAGCTGATTAAAGATAATTTTATACATTTATCTTTATTTATTCAGACAGAGCTTCACACACTTTTAGTTCTTATGTGTTTTAACATCTGGCTCCGTAATGTTAGTGTCCATGTGGTTTATTTAAATTTAAAGGGTCAAAATGATAAAATAAACGTATGAATAACTTGCACACATTCTTTTTTTGTGGACCCAGCATCAAATTTCTGCTTTTAATCCATTTAGAGAGAATATATTAGAGGATTATGGCAAAAATGTCTAAGTGGTGTAACCATAAAAACTTTGTACCGAATATTCAACTTGCTTAAAAACAGTAAATAGTCAATAAAACACCATATCAACTAGTTTGGCATGATCTTACATTATAGCTTTATATTAAATAAAGGTAATGGAATTACAATTGTTCTAAATATTACATTTACTCTGGGTTACCATGGAGATCAGGAATCATTTACATTTAAATGTTTAAAAGTCATTATTAGTATAAGTCCACTTAAATACACTGTAGGTGATAAAATATGTAATATGTATCATTCTTTTGTGGTTACACCATTTGACATTTTCAGGAGCATTCAGTCTTACTTTTGGTAAAAAATGGTGCAAATGTCATTTCAAATGATATAAAACCAACAAACTTTAATATATTGATTATATTGAACTGGGCGTAACTCGGACGTCCATGATGTCTTGCTGCGGAGCCGCTGATTTCATTCATTTATCTCCTGTAAAACCAACAAAAATACTAAATGTACATTTTAACAAACCTGATGCTGCTTTTAAAACTAGTTTAACTGATTTATGAATTCATCATCTTAACAACACTTATTATTACTGAGCCAGTTTATTATAATGTGTTTCCTCATAGTGTCGTCCTGTCAATAACATTACAAACTGAGAATTTACTGATGATTCATCAGGAATAAAAGAGGAAGAGGAGGAGGAGGAAGAGGAGGAAGAGGAGGAGGAGGAGGAGGAGGAAGAGGAGCATAAAGTGGTCTAACAAACTGAGAACAATATGGAGGAATTTACAATGAGAGATGCTTCATCATCATGTATTACCTCACAGTGTGTGTGTGTGTGTGTGTGTGTGTGTGTGTGTGTGTGTGTGTGTGTGTGTGTGTGTGTGTGTGTGTGTGTGTGTGACCATCTGTTGTCCATTAACTGTAGTTTGACTGTTGCTCCTCCACTGTTACACTAACGACCTGCTGAGTATCACACACACACACACACACACACACACACACACACACACACACACACACACACACACACACACACACACACACACACACACAGCAGGACCTGCTGTTTCCATCTTGTCCTGATCAATATTTAATGAGGTGATACTTTACTTTATCACCATGGAAACGCAGCTGAATGATTGACAGTTTATAATGTGTTTAATGTAATAATGAATCTGATTCCATCAGAGTCACACTGGGAAAAGTGTGACTCTGTCCATGAAGTTTCCTCTCATCCATGAAGCTGTTGGGTTGAGATCATCCTGGTTTACTAACGTTTATAATCATAAACTCTCAGAGTAGCTGAGTGGTGGAACCTAACCCTAGCTAACCCTAACCCTAGCTAACCCTAACCCTAGCTAACCCTAACCCTAGATAACCCTAGCCCTAGCTAACCCTAGCTAACCCTAACCCTAGCTAACCCTAACCCTAGCTAACCCTAACCCTAGATAACCCTAGCCCTAGCTAACCCTAACCCTAGCTAACCCTAACCCTAGATAACCCTAGCCCTAGCTAACCCTAGCTAACCCTAGCTAACCCTAACCCTAGCTACCCCTAGCCCTAGCTAACCCTAACCCTAGCTAACCCTAACCCTAGCTAACCCTAACCCTAGCTAACCCTAGCCCTAGCTAACCCTAGCTAACCCTAACCCTAGCCAACCCTAACCCTAGCCCTAGCTAACCCTAGCTAACCCTAGCTAACCCTAACCCTAGCTACCCCTAGCCCTAGCTAACCCTAACCCTAGCTAACCCTAACCCTAGCTAACCCTAACCCTAGCTAACCCTAGCCCTAGCTAACCCTAGCTAACCCTAACCCTAGCCAACCCTAACCCTAGCTAACCCTAACTCAGAGTAGCTGAGTGGTGGAATCCAGGGAAGAGTTTTGAACTTGACTGAGACATTATTTGGTCCAATATATTTATTTCATCCAAAAATCCATCAATCAACTTATATATATTATATTATATTATATTATATTATATTATATTATATTATATTATATTATATTATATTATATTATATTATATTACATTATATTACATTATATTATATTATATTATATTATATTACATTACATTATATTATATTATATTATATTATATTATATTATATTACATTACATTACATTATATTATATATTATATATTATATATTATATATTATATTATATTATATTACATTATATTATATTATATTATATTATATTATATTATATTACATTATATTATATTATATTATGTTATATTATATTATATTATATTATATTATATTATCTTATATTATATTATATTATATTATATTATATTATATTGTATTGTATTATATTATATTATATTATATTATATTATATTATATTATATTATATTATATTGTATTATATTATATTATATTATATTATACTATATGTAACAATAAAAAAATGATCAAAAGGTTCTAGTGCAGCGTAGTAGAGTGTGACACACACACACACACACACACATACACACACACACACACACAAACACACACGCACACACACACACACACACAGACACACGCACACACACACAGACACACACACACACACAGAGAAGGATCCCTGCTTTAAAATCAGCTGTCCCTCCCTCTGAGGGGCGGGGCTTCATAACTTAGTAATTATTATTTAGGTGTTTTTTAGGGGGGGGGGGGGTCTGGCCCTGGTGAGCGTGCCTGGTGAGCGTGCCTGTGAGCGTGCGTGCAGCAGCCAATAGGAGGCCTTCTCCTCTGTTTGAAATCTAATTAAAACTTCAGCTCATTATGAGGCTGCAGGTGCACGCGGGGATTAATCCCGCTCAATTAGTGCACGGCCTCGCGCACATCGACAATACACCGCGGGGGCGCGCGTTCACCGCAGCGCGTGCCCGAGAGCAACAGTTTGTATGTTTGTATTTAAAAACATCTAACTGTGTGACGTCAGACCCAAAAATCAAACCGCCAAAAATATAAAAATGAAAATTAAATGTTTTATTTTTTATTGTGTTTTTATTTCAGTTTGGACAAAAAGAAAAAGTTTAAATAATACTAATAATAATTATTATAATGATTCAGCATCACAGACTGATTAAAACTGTGATGCTGTGTGTGTGTGTGTGTGTGTGTGTGTGTGTGTGTATGCCCTCCTCCACACACACACACAGTAACACACATACACACACACAGTAACACACACACACACACACACACACAGACACACACACACACGCCCGTTATATATATTCCTATAATACTTGGATTATATTCTTCAGTCTTATTTATCAGTGTTAAATATTCTGTTCTATGATTTATATTTTATATTTAATTAGATTTCACTTTAATATTTAGGTTTTAAACTCTGAGAATCTTTTGTTTTCCTGTTGATGTTTTAAACTGTGTTATGTGTGTGTGTGTGTGTGTGTGTGTGTGTGTGTGTGTGTGTATGTGTGTGTGTGTGTGTGTGTGTGTGTATGTGTGTGTGTGTGTGTGTGTGTGTGTATTATGTGTGTGTGTGTGTGTGTGTATTATGTGTGTGTGTGTGTGTATTATGTGTGTGTGTGTGTGTGTGTGTATTATGTGTGTGTATGTGTGTGTTTGTGTGTGTATTATGTGTGTGTGTGTGTGTGTGTGTGTGTATTATGTGTGTGTGTGTGTATGTGTGTGTTATGTGTGTGTGTGTGTGTGTGTGTGTGTGTGTGTGTGTGTGTGTGTATGTGTGTGTGTGTGTGTGTGTGTGTGTATGTGTGTGTGTGTGTGTATTATGTGTGTGTATGTGTGTGTTTGTGTGTGTATTATGTGTGTGTGTGTGTGTGTGTGTGTGTATTATGTGTGTGTGTGTGTATGTGTGTGTTATGTGTGTGTGTGTGTGTGTGTGTGTGTGTGTGTGTGTGTGTATGTGTGTGTGTGTGTGTGTGTGTGTGTGTGTGTGTGTATTATGTGTGTGTTTGTGTGTCGCGTCCTCATTAACAGCAGCAACGCTTTAAACTGACAATAGAAGATCTTTGTTGTAGTTTCAGCTGCTGCTCAGAGACAAACCGTCAAGATTCATAATAAAGCTCATTGTCTGATATTAATATAAATGTTCATAAACTCATTAAAGGAGAAAACTTCACTTTTATAGAAACGTTATAACTTTATTCTGTAGAAAACTGGCGGCAACAAACTTCCGGTAAATAGAATAAAAATCTGTTTATGTACAAAATACAAATTTCATCTGAAGACAGAAAATAAATAAAAACAACAATAATCTAAAGAGGGGGGTGTGCGGGGGGGGGGCATGATGAACGAGG
This sequence comes from Scomber scombrus, assembly GCF_963691925.1. Taxonomy (NCBI): domain Eukaryota; kingdom Metazoa; phylum Chordata; class Actinopteri; order Scombriformes; family Scombridae; genus Scomber; species Scomber scombrus. The sequence continues at coordinate 392,690 of NC_084978.1, read as the reverse complement.
CTTTATCAGTGTTCTGCTTCATCTCTGAGGGGGGGGCAGGGGGGGCAGAGGGGGGCAGAGGGGGGGCAGAGGGGGGGAAGTGCAAAAGGTTTTTGGAGAAATATACAAAAAACAAACAAATAACTAAATAATAAAAAAACTAATTAAGTTATTGAACAGTTTACAGTCAGTCAGTAAGGCAAAGTGGTTCAGTCTCAGTCCAGCAGACTGCGGGGCTCTGCGGGGCTCTGCGTGGTTCTGCTGAGCTCTGCGGGGCTCTGCGTGGTTCTGCGGAGTTCTGTAGAGCTCTGCGTGGTTCTGCGGAGTTCTGCATGGTTCTGCGGGGCTCTGCGTGGTTCTGCGGAGCTCTGTGGAGCTCTGCGTGGTTCTGCGGAGTTCTGCATGGTTCTGCATGGTTCTGCGGGGCTCTGCGTGGCTCTGCGTGGTTCTGCGGGGCTCTAGTAGATGCCCGGCACGATGCTGCGGAAGCCGAACACGTCCTGCTGCAGGAAGCTGTATTGCTCCGGAGGGGAGGGGGGGCTCCTCGGGCTGGAGCTGCCCGGGCTGGAGGCGCTGTAAGCCGGGGAAGAGGAGGAGGAGGAGGCGCTGGAGCTCCAGGAGCAGCTTGCGGGGCTGTGCGGGGCTTCAGTCACGCTGAGCATCTTTCCGGGCTGCAGGTCCGCGATGCGGATCGTTTCTGACAGAGCCCAGATGTAGTTATGAGCGAAACGAAGAGTCTCGATTTTAGTCAGTTTGGTTTCGTCCGGGAAGACCGGAAGCACCTCGCGCAGAGTGTCCAGAGCGTCGTTCAGGTTATGCATCCGGCTCCGTTCCCGGTCGTTAGCCTTCAGACGGCGGGTCTTCTTCACTACGTGCCCGGTACCGTCGGTCCTCCGGCCCCGGCGCCGCTTCTTCTGCTGCTGCTGCTGCTGCTGCGGGGACTCCGGGGAGGATACCGGGGAGGACTCCGGGGACTCCGGGGACTCCGGTGAAGACACCGGGAAGAAGTCGCAGCTGTTGCTGTCGATGTCTGAGTACGCTTCCATACTGGAGCCGGTTAGACCTGCGGGAGACAGAGAGGGTCAGACCGGCTGCACGTGCACACAATCCTGCAGTTATAACTTTAATTTAAACTTTCAACTGATTCAGAGATGATGATGATGATGATGATGATGATGATGATGAAGAAGATGAAGATGAAGGTTTAAAGGGTTTAAAGTTAATCTGCCTGCTCTGAAGATGAAGATGAAGATGAAGAGCAGGATCAGACAGGTGAGTTTAGGTTTAGAGTCTCGCGCTGTGATTCTTACCGGAGGTGAAGTGTAGCGCGCGGGTCAGCTGGATGCGGGAGGAATGGCACGCGACTCTCTGCTTCTTATCACTCTGGATGAGCTCGTGCGAGCCGGTGAGCCTGGCACACGACCGACCTCAGCCCGGTTATATACGGACCCGGGACAAAGCCCGCCCCCCCCTGTGAATACCCCCCCCCCCCTCTCTCTCTGGATGAAGGAGGGGGGGGGGGGGGCTGCCCCGTGCCGCGGGAGATGCTCATTAACATAATGACGACTGCACGAGGAAGCGTGCCGGTAATCACAGCCAGCCAATCAGAGCCGCTGTCCGGCCACGCGAACGACACGGACGGACCCGCACCCCCCACCTCCCCCCCTCCTACTCCACCCCCCCTCAGTGAGACAGAAGAGAAAAACCTTCACAGTTAAAACTTAAAACATAAAAAAGAGAAAGAAGAGTCAGGAGGCTCCCCGCCCCCCGCCGGGCGGAGACACGCTCCGGAGAATCCCTCCATCTATTCATCTATTCATCCCTCCATCTATTCACCCCTCCATCCCTCAATCCCTCCATCTATTCACCCCTCCATCCCTCAATCCCTCCATCTATTCACCCTCCATCCCTCCATCTATTCACCCTCCATCCCTCCATCTATTCATCTATTCATCCCTCCATTTATTCACCCCTCCATCCCTCCATCCCTCCATCTATCCATCCCTCCATCCCTCCATCTATTCACCCCTCCATCCCTCCATCTATCCATCCCTCCATCTATTCATCTTTTCATCCCTTCATCTATTCACCCCTCAATCCCTCCATCTATTCAGCCTCCATCCCTCCATCCCTCCATCTATTCACCCCTCCATCCTTCCATCTATTCACCCCTCCACCCCTCCATCCCTCCATCTATTCACCCCTCCATCCCTCCATCTATCCATCCCTCCATCCCTCCATCTATTCATCTATTCATCCCTCCATCTATTCACCCCTCCATCCCTCCATCCCTCCATCTATTCACCCCTCCATCCCTCTATCCATTCACCCCTCCATCCCTCCATCTATGCAGCCTCCATCCCTCCATCTATTCACCCCTCCATCCCTCCATCCCTCCATCTATTCACCCTTCCATCCCTCCATCTATTCACCCTTCCATCCCTCCATCTATCCATCTATTCATCCCTCCATCTATTCACCCCTCCATCCCTCCATCTATTCACCCTTCCATCCCTCCATCTATCCATCTATTCATCCCTCCATCTATTCACCCCTCCATCCCTCCATCCATTCACCCCTCCATCCCTCCATCTATTCACCCTTCCATCCGTCCATCCCTCCATCTATTCAGCCTCCATCCCTCCATCTATCCATCCCTCCATCTATTCAGCCTCCATCCCTCCATCCATTCACCCCTCCATCTATCCATCCATCTATTCATCCCTCCATCTATCCATCCCTCCATCTATTCATCCCTCCATCTAGTCATCCCTCCATCCCTCCATCTATTCATCCCTCCATCTAGTCATCTATTCATCCCTCCATCTATTCAGCCTCCATCCCTCCATCTATCCATCCCTCCATCCCTCCATCTATTCACCCCTCCATCCCTCCATCCATTCACCCCTCCATCCCTCCATCTAGTCATCTATCCATCCCTCCATCTATTCACCCTTCCATTCCTCCATCTATCCATCTATTCATCCCTCCATCTAGTCATCTATTCATCCCTCCATCTATTCAGCCTCCATCCCTCCATCTATCCATCCCTCCATCTATTCACCCCTCCATCCCTCCATCCATTCACCCCTCCATCCCTCCATCTATTCATCCCTCCATCTAGTCATCTATCCATCCCTCCATCTATTCACCCTTCCATTCCTCCATCTATCCATCTATTCATCCCTCCATCTAGTCATCTATTCATCCCTCCATCTATTCAGCCTCCATCCCTCCATCTATCCATCCCTCCATCTATTCACCCCTCCATCCCTCCATCCATTCACCCCTCCATCCCTCCATCTATTCATCCCTCCATCTAGTCATCTATCCATCCCTCCATCTATTCACCCTTCCATTCCTCCATCTATCCATCTATCCATCCCTCCATCTAGTCATCTATCCATCCCTCCATCTAGTCATCTATTCATCCCTCCTTTAAACCCTAAACTAAAGTTAAAACAGATGAAAGTTCATATTGATTAAAGTTTTAAACATTTATATATTTATATATTTATATATTTATATATTTATATATTTATATATTTATCTGTGATGTCATAATTAAATCAGATTATAACTTTATTCACTTTATTATTGTAACTTTAACCTTTACTTCCTGTTTATATTAAACTTTATTAAACTTTAATGTTTTAGAGGAAATAAACAAATAGAAGTAATAAATGTGATATAATAAACATTATAATAAACATTATAATAAAAATTATAATAAACATTATAATATACATTATAATAAACATTATAATAAACATATAGAAGTAATAAACATTATAATAAACATTATAATAATAAACATTATAATAAACATATAGAAGTAATAAATGTGATATAATAAACATTATAATAAACATAATAAACATTATAATAAACATTATAATAAACATTATAATAAACATTATAATAAACAGATAGCAGTAATAGAGTATATAGTATTATAGTATTATAGTATTATAGTATTATAGTAATAGTGAAACATTAATAAAGAGAATAAAGGCATCAGATGTGAGTTCAGGTCTTTTCTTCTTGCTGCAGCTGATTTTCTTTAAGTGTGATTTAAAGACATCTTTATGAGACAGCCGTACAATTTTACATTAATTATTCCATTTATTGAGTTTGTGGCTCAGCGGAGGAGAAGCAGAGACCTGCAGAGTCTTTCTGAGGCTTTATTCTGCAGGGGGGGGGGGGGACAGTCATTTATAAATAATTACACAATGTTTAGAGTCTTCAGGCATGTATAATATATCAAAGCGATTAGAAGGTGAATTGTTCCTTTGTGTTGGTCTCTGAGCTTCTTTTCACTCGTCTCCTGGTTTGTCCCTCGTCCAAACTCCGCTCCTCCGTCCCTTTGTCCCTCTTTCTTTCTGCCTCAGCCACTCTATTGGCTGCATTCTTATTCAAATCAAGCTCAGCAGGAACAAAACCAAACCCTGCTGCACACAAATCATCTGTGCAGGGCTGCAGGGCTGCAGGGCTGCAGGGCCGGCACAAGCCTGCGAGGGGCCGCGGCCCCCAAATCCACCAAATCCACCAAATCCTCAACTCTGCAAAACCTCCTTTAAATCCTCCAGAGAGAAAAACACTGATCGGCCCGAGAGAAGGAAAAGTTAACAGGTGTCTGCACAGAGAGACCCAACCCCCCCCAACCCCCCCCAACCCCCAACCCCCCAACCCCCCCCATTCACCTCACGTCTGCATGTTTATCTAAATATATAATGATAGAAAGAAAGAAAGAAAGAAAGAAAGAAAGAAAGAAAGAAAGAAAGAAAGAAAGAAAGAAAGAAAGAAAGAAAGAAAGAAAGAAACCTTATTTTCCCCGTAGAGAAAGTGTTTCTCACTAAGAGGAAATAAACACAATAAACACATAAAGAAGAGAAGAAGAGTTCCTGCTCAGCTGTTTGTTTCTAGAGAAGTTTGGTAGTGAGACATCCGGTCTGAGGAGGTCCGAGGAGGTCTGGTGAGGTCTGAGGAGGTCTGAGGAGGTCTGAGGAGGTCTGAGGAGGTCTGGTGAGGTCTGGTGAGGTCTGAGGAGGTCTGGTGAGGTCTGAGGAGGTCTGAGGAGGTCTGGTGAGGTCTGAGGAGGTCTGGTGAGGTCTGAGGAGGTCTGAGGAGGTCTGGTGAGGTCTGAGGAGGTCTGGTGAGGTCTGGTGAGGTCTGAGGAGGTCTGGTGAGGTCTGGTGAGGTCTGAGGAGGTCTGGTGAGGTCTGAGGAGGTCTGGTGAGGTCTGAGGAGGTCTGAGGAGGTCTGAGGAGGTCTGGTGAGGTCTGAGGAGGTCTGGTGAGGTCTGAGGAGGTCTGAGGAGGTCTGAGGAGGTCTGAGGAGGTCTGGTGAGGTCTGAGGAGGTCTGAGGAGGTCTGAGGAGGTCTGAGGAGGTCTGGTGAGGTCTGAGGAGGTCTGAGGAGGTCTGGGGAGGTCTGGTGAGGTCTGAGGAGGTCTGGTGAGGTCTGGTGAGGTCTGAGGAGGTCTGAGGAGGTCTGAGGAGGTCTGGTGAGGTCTGAGGAGGTCTGGTGAGGTCTGGTGAGGTCTGAGGAGGTCTGAGGAGGTCTGGTGAAGTATGAGGAGGTCTGAGGAGGTCTGAGGAGGTCTGGTGAGGTCTGAGGAGGTCTGAGGAGGTCTGAGGAGGTCTGGTGAGGTCTGATACCGAGCTCAGGGTCCAGTTTGACCCGCTGTTAAAACACTGAATCAACAGTAAGTACACCATCGCCTCCATTGTTTATGTGTTTGTGTCGTGTATTAAACGATGTCACAGCAGTTTAATGCAGCGTTGCTATGACGACCCGACCCACGTTGAGGAGGAACTATAGTAATGGGAAAGGTTCCTGGTACCAAACCCAGCAGAGTAGAGCTAGAACTGTAGAGTAGAAGACTTCCTGTGTCAGGTCTGACAGGTGGAGGGTTCAGGTGGAGGGTTCAGGTGCAGGGTTCAGGTGGAGGGTTCAGGTGCAGGGTTCAGGTGGAGGGTTCAGGTGGAGGGTTCAGGTGGAGGGTTCAGGTGCAGGGTTCAGGTGGAGGGTTCAGGTGGAGGGTTCAGGTGGAGGGTTCAGGTGGAGGGTTCAGGTGGAGGGTTCAGGTGCAGGGTTCAGGTGGAGGGTTCAGGTGGAGGGTTCAGGTGGAGGGTTCAGATGGAGGGTTCAGGTGCAGGGTTCAGGTGGAGGGTTCAGGTTGAGGGTTCAGGTGCAGGGTTCAGGTGGAGGGTTCAGGTGGAGGGTTCAGGTGGAGGGTTCAGGTGGAGGGTTCAGGTGCAGGGTTCAGGTGCAGGGTTCAGGTGGAGGGTTCAGGTTGAGGGTTCAGGTGCAGGGTTCAGGTGGAGGGTTCAGGTGGAGGGTTCAGGTGGAGGGTTCAGGTGGAGGGTTCAGGTGCAGGGTTCAGGTGCTAAGAGTCAGAATAAGAAGAAGAGGTCTGGGCCATGAAACCCCACCAATGGACTAAAGACTACTACTGTACACTGGAAGAAGGTCTTATGGACTGATGAACCAACATGTAAAATATTCTGTTCATCACGCAGGAGTTCTGTAGCCGTGGAGGAGAAAGGAGGGAAGGAAGAAGGAGGAAGGACAGACGGAAGGAAGGAAGGAAGGAAAGAAGGAGGGAAGGAAGGAAGGAAGGAAAGAAGGAACAGTCAAAACCGACGGGGTCAATTTGACCCGGGAGGACGACATGAAGGATAAACATGGAGGAGGAAGCATGATGGTCTGATGTGTTTCTGGGTCCAGGGTCGGTACCACAGCATTCTGCAGCACCATGCAGAACCCTCTGGTATGCACGTAGTGGGTCAGGGTTCATCCTGCAGCGAGATAATGACCCAGAACATCCAAGCTAGGACCCAGAACATCCAAGCTAGGACCAGAACATCCAAGCTAGGACCCAGAACATCCAAGCTAGGACCAGAACATCCAAGCTAGGACCAGAACATCCAAGCTAGGACCAGAACATCCAAGCTAGGACCCAGAACATCCAAGCTAGGACCAGAAAATCCAAGCTAGGACCCAGAACATCCAAGCTAGGACCCAGAACATCCAAGCTAGGACCCAGAACATCCAAGCTAAGACCCAGAACATCCAAGCTAGGACCAGAACATCCAAGCTAGGACCAGAACATCCAAGCTAGGACCCAGAACATCCAAGCTAGGACCAGAACATCCAAGCTAGGACCCAGAACATCCAAGCTAGGACCCAGAACATCAGTCCAAGCTAGGACCAGAACATCCAAGCTAGGACCCAGAACATCCAAGCTAGGACCCAGAACATCCAAGCTAGGACCCAGAACATCCAAGCTAGGACCGACTACCTGAGGAACAAACACCAAGACGCTGAGCTGGAAAATGTTTCAATAAAAAACTGGAAGAATTGGGCTAAAACTTTTGACCCGTAGTGTAGATTATATATTTATACACACATATATGTATATATATATATTTAGACACATATATGTATATTTATATATTTAGACACATATATGTATATTTATATATTTAGACACATATATGTATATTTATATATTTAGACACATATATGTATATTTATATATTTAGACACATATATGTATATTTATATATTTAGACTTCATATTTGTCGACACTTAAAACTAAATCTTGAGACTAAAATTCCTGAATTTTTTTCTCCTTGTTGTTTTATTTGAATCTGTTTTAATGTTTAATTGTAATTCTAATAATTCTCTGCTTTTATAACTCAGTGTAACAGTTTATAATAATAATAATAATAATAATAGTTTATAATAATAATAATAGTTTATAATAATAATAATAATAGTTTATAATAATAATAGTTTATAATAATAATAATAATAATAATAATAATAGTTTATAATAATAATAATAATTTATAATAATAATAATAATAGTTTATAATAATAATAGTTTATAATAATAATAATAATAATAATAATAATAATAATAATAGTTTATAATAATAATAATAATTTATAATAATAATAATAATAGTTTATAATAATAATAGTTTATAATAATAATAATAATAATAATAATAATAATAATAATAGTTTATAATAATAATAATAATAATTAAAACTGCAAGCAGTGTCGAAGGGCCCTCGCACATCCACGCACGTCGGACTGTGGCGCAGTCGGAGGGCGCGCAGGTAGGTCTTCATACGCAGGAACGTCAGTGCTTGTCGCAGTCGCAGGGCATTGACAGCAGCCATGTAAAGGTCTTTGCTCCTGCTGCTTCAATGGAACATTGTGTGAAGGGGGGTTAATGTCTCCACTAGATGGCACACCAAGACCAGAAATGAAAGGGGATAAGGTATTCATATAATGGTTAAACTTTGAAATCTTCCAGGGGGCGCTGTGGAGTCATTTTCTCACTTAAAAATCCCAAACTTTGTCAGTAGGCAATATGTGTGACTGTTGACGTATGTGTACAATTTGGTGATTCTGTGAAGACGGGAAAGTCCTCTAAAGGCAGAGGGAAAAATGGAAAATTGACGCAGGAAATGCACAATAACTCACTTCCTGTAAGAGCGAAAATTTTGAAAAAAATAATTTGGGGGTTTACCCATGAGTGCTATGAGTCCTGTAAATTTCACGAAGATCAGACAAAGTTTGTGGTCACATGACCTGCTGTTAGGGGGCGCTATGGAGACCCCTTGCCACACCCACCCCCAATGATGTTGAAATTGAAAAGGCGTCACCAAGTGTGACATTTCACGCGCTGCATGTATAAACATCCGACAATGTATGGAGGAGTTATAAGGAGTTGTTTGTTTATACAAACAAACGACTGCCACGCCCACCTGGTATAACGTAGGAAAAATCTGTCATCAAGTTTACATCATCAAGGTCTGAGGATGATACAGTTCGAATCTGAAGTCTCTGGAGTCTAAACTGCAGGAGGAGTGCGTTAAAGTACGAGGGCTGAAAAAATGAACCTGTGGCAGAAAAAATGCACCTGTGATCCAAGATGGCCGACTTCCTGTTGGACTTAGGGTATGGGTCCAAGAGGCTTTTTTGTGCGTCTGGTCATGATATATATGCATCCTAAATTTCGTGCATGTACGTGCATGTAGAAGGCGGGGCTTCAACTTTTAATGTTCTAGGGGGCGCTGTAGAGTCATTTTGGCACTTAAAAGGTTGCGGTTATACCAAAAAATAATATTCATGAGTCTTGATGAGTGTGTCTAATTTGGTGAGTTTTAGAGCTTGTCAGTACATGCTAAGTGGGAAAAGGCATTAGGGGGCGCTACTGAGCTGTTGGGGCAAAATATTGGGCAAATGTGGTATCAGATGAAAGAGCTCATGATTTGAAACCTACGTGGCAGGTTTCATGATTCTGTGAACATCATAAAGTCCTCAAAGCGTTGTTCGAAATTGTGAAAATCGGTGCACGCCACGCCGCGTGGTCAACTTCCTGTTTGGTAAAAAAATTCCACAAAATTAATTTCCCAATGATCCGATGAGAGCTGTAACATATTTAAATTTCATGCCGATCCGAGAACATTTGTGGTCACATGACCAGACGTTAGGGGGCGCTAGCGAGTCCCCTTACCAAGCTTGCGTCCAATCACGTTGAATTAAATAAATTTACACCAGCTGCGACGTGTGTGCAGAATTTCATGAGTTTTCATTTATGTTCAAGCCGCCAAAAATGCGATTCATTACGCGGCACTTGAATAATAATAATAATTAAAACTGCAAGCAGTGTCGAAGGGCCCTCGCACCCCCCCGTTTACCCCCCCAACTGTAACGCCGTACGTGCACGTCGGTGCGTGCGGCGGTCGCAGGGCTGTCAAAACTGGCATGTAGATGTCTTTGCTCCTGTGCCTTTAATTGTACATTGTGTGCAGCGGTTAATGTCTCCACTAGATGGCAGTCTAAGACCACAAATGAGTCTGAGTGACTTCTAAGCATAAAGGAATGTGGGTGAAGGGCCAAAAAAGCATCAATATTGAGCATTTTTGCCTGGATGGCCGACTTCCTGTTGGACTTAGGATATGGGTCCAAGAGGCTTTTTTGTGCGTCTGGACATGATACATGTGTTTACCGAATTTTGTTTGTCTACGTCAATCTGAGTGGAGGGGCTTGATTTTTTTAATTTTCTAGGGGGCGCTATTAATCAATTTTTGCGTCGGACATTTCCGCGCTCCTTAAAATATCAAAGTTTTCTCCGAGTCGGACATGATTGCAAGTTTTGGTGAGTTTTGGGGCATGTTTAGGCTGTCAAAAAGGCGTACAACTATAATAATAATAAAAATCATCCAGATTGAACATTTTAGACTGGATGGCCGACTTCCTGTTGGACTTAGGGTATGGGTCCAAGAGGCTTTTTTGTGCGTCTGGACATAATACATAGGCCTTGTAAATTTCATTTCTCTATGTCAATGTGGAAGGCGGGGCTTAAACTTTGAAATCTTCCAGGGGGCGCTGTGGAGTCATCTTCTCACTTAAAAATCCCAAACTTTGTCAGTAGTCAATATGTATGACTGTTGAGGTATGTGTACAATTTGGTGAGTGTAGGAGTTTGTGAAAATGTACAAAATGGATAAAGGCAGTAGGGGGCGCTATTGAGCTGTTGTGCCACGCCCAGGGGCAGTTATGGTCTCAAATTAAAGTGTGCCTGAGTGTGAACCTATGTGGGCAATTTGGTGATTCTGTGAAGACGGGACAGTCCTCTAAACGCAGAGGGAAAAACGGAAAATTGACGCAGGAAATGCACAATAACTCACTTCCTGTTAGAGCGAAAAATTTGAAAAAAATAATTTGAGGGTTTACCCATGAGTGCTATGAGTCCTGTAAATTTCACGAAGATCAGACAAAGTTTGTGGTCACATGACCTGCTGTTAGGGGGCGCTATGGAGACCCCTTGCCACATCCACCCCCAATGATGTTGAAATTGAAACGGCGTCACCAGGTGTGACATTTTACGCAGTGCATGTATAAACATCCGACAATGTATGGAGGAGTTATAAGGAGTTGTTTGTTTATACAAACAAACGACTGCCACGCCCACCTGGTATAACGTAGGAAAAATCTGTCGTCAAGTTTACATCATCAAGGTCTGAGGATGATACAGTTCCAATCTGAAGTCTGTGGAGTCAAAACTGCAGGAGGAGTGCGTTAAAGTACGAGGGCTGGAAATGGGGAAAATGGCGGCAAAAATGCACCTGTGATCCAAGATGGCCGACTTCCTGTTGGACTTAGGGTATGTGTCCAAGAGGCTTTTTTGTGCGTCTGGTCATGATATATATGAATCCTAAATTTCGTTCATGTACGTGCATGTAGAAGGCGGGGCTTCAACTTTTAATGCTCTAGGGGGCGCTGTAGAGTCATATTGCCACTTAAAAGGCTGCGGTTATACAAAAAAATAATATTTGTGAGTCCTGATGAGTGTGTCCAATTTGGTGAGTTTTAGAGCTTGTCAGTACATGCTAAGTGGGAAAAGGCATTAGGGGGCGCTACTGAGCTGTTGGGGCAAAATATTGGGCAAATGTGGTATCAGATGAAAGAGCTCATGATTTGAAACCTACGTGGCAGGTTTCATGATTCTGTGAACATCATAAAGTCCTCAAAGCGGTGTTCGAAAAATGAAAATCGGTGAACGCCACGCCGCGTGGGCGACTTCCTGTTAGGTAAAAAAATTCCACAAAATTAATTTTCCAATGATCCAATGAGACCTATGACATATGTAAATTTCATGCAGATCCGAGAAGATTTGTGGTCACATGACCCGACGTGTGGGGGCGCTAGCGAGTCCCCTTACCACGCTTGCGTCCAATCACGTTAAATTAAATAAATTTTCACCAGCTGCGACGTGTGTGCAGAATTTCATGAGTTTTCATGCATGTTCAGGCCACCAAAAATGCGATTCATTACACGGCATAAGAACGTGAAAAATAGGAATAATAAGAATCCTGGCAAAAGCAATAGGTCCCTCACTGACTTGTCAGTGCTCGGGCCCTAATTAAAACTGCAAGCAGTGTCGAAGGGCCCTCGCACATCCACGCACGTCGGACTGTGGCGCAGTCGGAGGGCGCGCAGGTAGGTCTTCATACGCAGGAACGTCAGTGCTTGTCGCAGTCGCAGGGCATTGACAGCAGCCATGTAAAGGTCTTTGCTCCTGCTGCTTCAATGGAACATTGTGTGAAGGGGGGTTAATGTCTCCACTAGATGGCAGACCAAGACCAGAAATGAAAGGGGATAAGGTATTCATATAATGGTTAAACTTTGAAATCTTCCAGGGGGCGCTGTGGAGTCATTTTCTCACTTAAAAATCCCAAACTTTGTCAGTAGGCAATATGTGTGACTGTTGACGTATGTGTACAATTTGGTGATTCTGTGAAGACGGGAAAGTCCTTTAAACGCTGTTGGAAAAATGGTAAATTGACGCAGGAAATGCAAAATAACTCACTTCCTGTTTGAGTGAAAAATTTGAAAAAATTAATTTGGGGGTTTACCCATAAGTGCTATGAGTCCTGTAAATTTCACGAAGATCAGACAACGTTTTTGGTCACATGACCTGCTGTTAGGGGGCGCTATGGAGACCCCTTGCCACACCCACCCCCAATGATGTTGAAATTGAAACGGCGTTACCAGGTGTGACATTTTACGCAGTGCATGTATTAACATCCGACAATGTATGGAGGAGTTATAAGGAGTTGTTTGTTTATACAAACAAACAACAGCCACGCCCACCTGGTATAACGTAGGAAAAATCTGTTGTCAAGTTTACATCATCAAGGTCTGATGATGATACAATGCGAATCTTAAGTCTGTGGAGTCAAAACTGCAGGAGGAGTGCGTTAAAGTACGAGGCCTGGAAAAATGCACCTGTGGCGGAAAAAATGCACCTGTGATCCAAGATGGCCGACTTCCTGTTGGACTTAGGGTATGGGTCCAAGAGGCTTTTTTGTGCGTCTGGTCATGATATATATGATTCCTAAATTTCGTTCATGTACGTGCATGTAGAAGGCGGGGCTTCAACTTTTAATGTTCTAGGGGGCGCTGTAGAGTCATTTTGGCACTTAAAAAGTTGCGGTTATACCAAAAAATAATATTCGTGAGTCTTGACAAGTGTGTCCAATTTGGTGAGTTTTAGAGCTTGTCAGTACATGCTAAGTGGGAAAAGGCATTAGGGGGCGCTACTGAGCTGTTGGGCCAAAATATTGGGCAAATGTGGTATCAGATGAAAGAGCTCATGATTTGAAACCTACGTGGCAGGTTTCATGATTCTGTGAACATCATAAAGTCCTCAAAGCGTTGTTCGAAATTGTGAAAATCGGTGCACGCCACGCCGCGTGGTCAACTTCCTGTTTGGTAAAAAAATTCCACAAAATTAATTTCCCAATGATCCGATGAGAGCTGTAACATATTTAAATTTCATGCCGATCCGAGAGGATTTGTGGTCACATGACCCGACGTTAGGGGGCGCTAGCGAGTCCCCTTACCACGCTTGCGTCCAATCACGTTAAATTAAATAAATTTTCACCAGCTGCGACGTGTGTGCAGAATTTCATGAGTTTTCATTTATGTTCAAGCCGCCAAAAATGCGATTCATGACACGGCATAAGAACGTGAATAATAATAATAATAATAATAATTAAAACTGCAAGCAGTGTCGAAGGGCCCTCGCACCCCCCCGTTTACCCCCCCAATTGTAACGCCGTACGTGCACGTCGGTGCGTGCGGCGGTCGCAGGGCTGTCAAAACTGGCATGTAGATGTCTTTGCTCCTGTGCCTTTAATTGAACATTGTGTGCAGCTGTTAATGTCTCCACTAGATGGCAGTCTAAGACCACAAATGAGTCTGAGTGACTTCTAAGCAATAAGGAATGTGGGTGAAGGGTCAAAAAATCATTAAGATTGAGCATTTTTGCCTGGATGGCAGACTTAGGCTATGGCTCCAAGAGGCTTTTTTGTGCGTCTTTACACGATACATGTGTTTCCCGAATTTGGTTTGTCTACGTCAATCTGAGTGGAGGGGCTTGATTTTTTAAATTTTCTAGGGGGCGCTATTAATCCATTTTTGCGTCGGCCATTTCCCCGCTCCTTAAAATATCAAAGTTTTCTCCGGATCGGACATTATTGCAAGTTTTGGTGAGTTTTGGGGCATGTTTAGGCTGTCAAAAAGGCGTACAACTATAATAATAATAAAAATTATCCAGATTGAAAATTTTAGCCTGGATGGCCGACTTCCTGTTGGACTTAGGGTATGGGTCCAAGAGGCTTTTTTGTGCGTCTGGACATAATACATAGGCCTTGTCGATTTCATTTTTCTATGTCAATGTGGAAGGCGGGGCTTAAACTTTGAAATCTTCCAGGGGGCGCTGTGGAGTCATCTTCTCACTTAAAAATCCCAAACTTTGTCAGTAGTCAATATGTGTGACTGTTGACGTATGTGTACAATTTGGTGAGTGTAGGAGTTTGGAAAAATGTACAAAATGGATAAAGGCATTAGGGGGCGCTATTGAGCTGTTGTGCCACGCCCAGAGGCAGTTATGGTCTCAAATTAAATTGCGCCTGAGTGTGAACCTATGTGGGCAATTTGGTGATTCTGTGAAGATGGGATAGTCCTCTAAACGCAGAGGGAAAAACGGAAAATTGACGCAGGAAATGCACAATAACTCACTTCCTGTTAGAGCGAAAAATTTGAAAAAAATAATTTGAGGGTTTACCCATGAGTGCTATGAGTCCTGTAAATTTCACGAAGATCAGACAAAGTTTGTGGTCACATGACCTGCTGTTAGGGGGCGCTATGGAGACCCCTTGCCCCATCCACCCCCAATGATGTTGAAATTGAAACGGCGTCACCAGGTGTGACATTTTACGCAGTGCATGTATAAACATCCGACAATGTATGGAGGAGTTATAAGGAGTTGTTTGTTTATACAAACAAACGACTGCCACGCCCACCTGGTATAACGTAGGAAAAATCTGTCGTCAAGTTTACATCATCAAGGTCTGAGGATGATACAATGCCAATCTGAAGTCTGTGGAGTCAAAACTGCAGGAGGAGTTCGTTAAAGTGCAAGGCCTGGAAATGGGGAAAATGGCGGAAAAAATGCACCTGTGATCCAAGATGGCCGACTTCCTGTTGGACTTAGGGTATGGGTCCAAGAGGCTTTTTTGTGCGTCTGGTCATGATATATATGAATCCTAAATTTCGTTCATGTACGTGCATGTAGAAGGCGGGGCTTCAACTTTTAATGTTCTAGGGGGCGCTGTAGAGTCATTTTGGCACTTAAAAGGTTGCGGTTATACCAAAAAATAATATTCATGAGTCTTGATGAGTGTGTCCAATTTGGTGAGTTTTAGAGCTTGTCAGTACATGCTAAGTGGGAAAAGGCATTAGGGGGCGCTACTGAGCTGTTGGGGCAAAATATTGGGCAAATGTGATATCAGATGAAAGAGCTCATGATTTGAAACCTACGTGGCAGGTTTCATGATTCTGTGAACATCATAAAGTCCTCAAAGCGTTGTTCGAAAAATGAAAATCGGTGCACGCCACGCCGCGTGGGCGACTTCCTGTTTGGTAAAAAAATTCCACAAAATTAATTTCCCAATGATCCGATGAGAGCTGTAACATATTTAAATTTCATGCCGATCCCAGAGGATTTGTGGTCACATGACCCGACGTTAGGGGGCGCTAGCGAGTCCCCTTACCACGCTTGCGTCCAATCACATTAAATTAAATAAATTTTCACCAACTGCGACGTGTGTGCAGAATTTCATGAGTTTTCATTTATGTTCAAGCCGCCAAAAATGCGATTCTTGACACGGCATAAGAACGTGAAAAATAATTAAAACTGCAAGCAGTGTCGAAGGGCCCTCGCACCCCCCCGTTTACCCCCCCAACTGTAACGCTGTACGTGCACGTCGGTGCGTGCGGTGGTCGCAGGGCTGTCAAAACTGGCATGTAGATGTCTTTGCTCCTGTGCCTTTAATTGAACATTGTGTGCAGCGGTTAATGTCTCCACTAGATGGCAGTCTAAGACCACAAATGAGTCTGAGTGACTTCTAAGCATAAAGGAATGTGGGTGAAGGGTCAAAAAAGCATCAAGATTGAGCATTTTGCCTGGATGGCCGACTTCCTGTTGGACTTAGGCTATGGGTCCAAGAGGCTTTTTTGTGCGTCTTTACACGATACATGTGTTCCCCGAATTTGGTTTGTCTACGTCAATCTGAGTGGAGGGGCTTGAATTTTTAAATTTTCTAGGGGGCGCTATTAATCAATTTTTGCGTCGGCCATTTCCCCGCTCCTTAAAATATCAAAGTTTTCTCCGGATCGGACATGATTGCAAGTTTTGGTGAGTTTTGGGGCATGTTTAGGCTGTCAAAAAGGCGTACAACTATAATAATAATAAAAATTATCCAGATTGAACATTTTAGCCTGGATGGCCGACTTCCTGTTGGACTTAGGGTATGGGTCCAAGAGGCTTTTTTGTGCGTCTGGACATAATACATAGGCCTTGTCGATTTCATTTTTCTATGTCAATGTGGAAGGCGGGGCTTAAACTTTGAAATCTTCCAGGGGGCGCTGTGGAGTCATCTTCTCACTTAAAAATCCCAAACTTTGTCAGTAGTCAATATGTGTGACTGTTGACGTATGTGTACAATTTGGTGAGTGTAGGAGTTTGTGAAAATGTACAAAATGGATAAAGGCATTAGGGGGCGCTATTGAGCTGTTGTGCCACGCCCAGAGGCAGTTATGGTCTCAAATTAAAGTGCGCCTGAGTGTGAACCTATGTGGGCAATTTGGTGATTCTGTGAAGACGGGAAAGTCCTCTAAACGCAGAGGGAAAAACGGAAAATTGACGCAGGAAATGCACAATAACTCACTTCCTGTTAGAGCGAAAAATTTGAAAAAAATAATTTGAGGGTTTACCCATGAGTGCTATGAGACCTGTAAATTTCACGAAGATCAGACAAAGTTTGTGGTCACATGACCTGCTGTTAGGGGGCGCTATGGAGACCCCTTGCCACATCCACCCCCAATGATGTTGAAATTGAAACGGCGTCACCAGGTGTGACATTTTACGCAGTGCATGTATAAACATCCGACAATGTATGGAGGAGTTATAAGGAGTTGTTTGTTTATACAAACAAACGACTGCCACGCCCACCTGGTATAACGTAGGAAAAATCTGTCATCAAGTTTACATAATCAAGGTCTGAGGATGATACAGTTCCAATCTGAAGTCTGTGGAGTCAAAACTGCAGGAGGAGTGCGTTAAAGTACGAGGGCTGGAAATGGGGAAAATGGCGGCAAAAATGCACCTGTGATCCAAGATGGCCGACTTCCTGTTGGACTTAGGGTATGTGTCCAAGAGGCTTTTTTGTGCGTCTGGTCATGATATATATGAATCCTAAATTTCGTTCATGTACGTGCATGTAGAAGGCGGGGCTTCAACTTTTAATGCTCTAGGGGGCGCTGTAGAGTCATATTGCCACTTAAAAGGCTGCGGTTATACAAAAAAATAATATTTGTGAGTCCTGATGAGTGTGTCCAATTTGGTGAGTTTTAGAGCTTGTCAGTACATGCTAAGTGGGAAAAGGCATTAGGGGGCGCTACTGAGCTGTTGGGGCAAAATATTGGGCAAATGTGGTATCAGATGAAAGAGCTCATGATTTGAAACCTACGTGGCAGGTTTCATGATTCTGTGAACATCATAAAGTCCTCAAAGCGGTGTTCGAAAAATGAAAATCGGTGAACGCCACGCCGCGTGGGCGACTTCCTGTTAGGTAAAAAAATTCCACAAAATTAATTTTCCAATGATCCAATGAGACCTATGACATATGTAAATTTCATGCAGATCCGAGAAGATTTGTGGTCACATGACCCGACGTGTGGGGGCGCTAGCGAGTCCCCTTACCACGCTTGCGTCCAATCACGTTAAATTAAATAAATTTTCACCAGCTGCGACGTGTGTGCAGAATTTCATGAGTTTTCATGCATGTTCAGGCCACCAAAAATGCGATTCATTACACGGCATAAGAACGTGAATTAAAACTGCAAGCAGTGTCGAAGGGCCCTCGCACCCCCCCGTTTACCCCCCCAATTGTAACGCCGTACGTGCACGTCGGTGCGTGCGGCGGTCGCAGGGCTGTCAAAACTGGCATGTAGATGTCTTTGCTCCTGTGCCTTTAATTGAACATTGTGTGCAGCGGTTAATGTCTCCACTAGATGGCAGTCTAAGACCACAAATGAGTCTGAGTGACTTCTAAGCAATAAGGAATGTGGGTGAAGGGTCAAAAAATCATTAAGATTGAGCATTTTTGCCTGGATGGCAGACTTCCTGTTGGACTTAGGCTATGGCTCCAAGAGGCTTTTTTGTGCGTCTTTACACGATACATGTGTTTCCCGAATTTGGTTTGTCTACGTCAATCTGAGTGGAGGGGCTTGATTTTTTAAATTTTCTAGGGGGCGCTATTAATCCATTTTTGCGTTGGCCATTTCCCCGCTCCTTAAAATATCAAAGTTTTCTCCGGATCGGACATGATTGCAAGTTTTGGTGAGTTTTGGGGCATGTTTAGGCTGTCAAAAAGGCGTACAACTATAATAATAATAAAAATTATCCAGATTGAACATTTTAGCCTGGATGGCCGACTTCCTGTTGGACTTAGGGTATGGGTCCAAGAGGCTTTTTTGTGCGTCTGGACATAATACATAGGCCTTTTCGATTTCATTTTTCTATGTCAATGTGGAAGGCGGGGCTTAAACTTTGAAATCTTCCAGGGGGCGCTGTGGAGTCATCTTCTCACTTAAAAATCCCAAACTTTGTCAGTTGTCAATATGTGTGACTGTTGACGTATGTGTACAATTTGGTGAGTGTAGGAGTTTGGGAAAATGTACAAAATGGATAAAGGCATTAGGGGGCGCTATTGAGCTGTTGTGCCACGCCCAGAGGCAGTTATGGTCTCAAATTAAAGTGCGCCTGAGTGTGAACCTATGTGGGCAATTTGGTGATTCTGTGAAGATGGGAAAGTCCTCTAAACGCAGAGGGAAAAATGGAAAATTGACGCAGGAAATGCACAATAACTCACTTCCTGTTAGAGCGAAAATTTTGAAAAAAATAATTTGAGGGTTTACCCATGAGTGCTATGAGTCCTGTAAATTTCACGAAGATCAGACAAAGTTTGTGGTCACATGACCTGCTGTTAGGGGGCGCTATGGAGACCCCTTGCCACATCCACCCCCAATGATGTTGAAATTGAAACGGCGTCACCAGGTGTGACATTTTACGCAGTGCATGTATAAACATCCGACAATGTATGGAGGAGTTATAAGGAGTTGTTTGTTTATACAAACAAATGACTGCCACGCCCACCTGGTATAACGTAGGAAAAATCTGTCGTCAAGTTTACATCATCAAGGTCTGAGGATGATATAGTTCTAATCTCAAGTCTGTGGAGTCAAAACTGCAGGAGGAGTTCGTTAAAGTGCAAGGCCTGGAAATGGGGAAAATGGCGGAAAAAATGCACCTGTGATCCAAGATGGCCGACTTCCTGTTGGACTTAGGGTATGGGTCCAAGAGGCTTTTTTGTGCGTCTGGTCATGATATATATGAATCCTAAATTTCGTTCATGTACGTGCATGTAGAAGGCGGGGCTTCAACTTTTAATGTTCTAGGGGGCGCTGTAGAGTCATTTTGCCACTTAAAAGGTTGCGGTTATATCAAAAAATAATATTCGTGAGTCTTGATGAGTGTGTCCAATTTGGTGAGTTTTAGAGCTTGTCAGTACATGCTAAGTGGGAAAAGGCATTAGGGGGCGCTACTGAGCTGTTGGGGCGAAATATTGGGCAAATGTGGTATCAGATGAAAGAGCTCATGATTTGAAACCTACGTGGCAGGTTTCATGATTCTGTGAACATCGTAAAGTCCTCAAAGCGTTGTTCGAAAAATGAAAATCGGTGCACGCCACGCCGCGTGGGCGACTTCCTGTTTGGTAAAAAAATTCCACAAAATTAATTTCCCAATGATCCGATGAGAGCTGTAACATATTTAAATTTCATGCCGATCCGAGAGGATTTGTGGTCACATGACCCGACGTTAGGGGGCGCTAGCGAGTCCCCTTACCACGCTTGCGTCCAATCACGTTAAATTAAATAAATTTTCACCAGCTGCGACGTTTGTGCAGAATTTCATGAGTTTTCATTTATGTTCAAGCCGCCAAAAATGCGATTCATTACACGGCATAAGAACGTGAATAATAATAATAAGAATCCTGGCAAAAGCAATAGGTCCCTCACTGACTTGTCAGTGCTCGGGCCCTAATGAATAATAATAATAAGAATCCTGGCAAAAGCAATAGGTCCCTCACTGACTTGTCAGTGCTCGGGCCCTAATAATAATAATAAGAATCCTGGCAAAAGCAATAGGTCCCTCACTGACTTGTCAGTGCTCGGGCCCTAATAATAATAATAATAATTAAAACTGCAAGCAGTGTCGAAGGGCCCTCGCACCCCCCCGTTTACCCCCCCAACTGTAACGCTGTACGTGCACGTCGGTGCGTGCGGTGGTCGCAGGGCTGTCAAAACTGGCATGTAGATGTCTTTGCTCCTGTGCCTTTAATTGAACATTGTGTGCAGCGGTTAATGTCTC
The DNA here is from genome assembly GCF_963691925.1 of Scomber scombrus. NCBI lineage: Eukaryota > Metazoa > Chordata > Actinopteri > Scombriformes > Scombridae > Scomber > Scomber scombrus. The sequence continues at coordinate 372,120 of NC_084978.1, read as the reverse complement.
CACTAGATGGCAGTCTAAGACCACAAATGAGTCTGAGTGACTTCTAAGCATAAAGGAATGTGGGTGAAGGGTCAAAAAAGCATCAAGATTGAGCATTTTGCCTGGATGGCCGACTTCCTGTTGGACTTAGGCTATGGGTCCAAGAGGCTTTTTTGTGCGTCTTTACACGATACATGTGTTCCCCGAATTTGGTTTGTCTACGTCAATCTGAGTGGAGGGGCTTGAATTTTTAAATTTTCTAGGGGGCGCTATTAATCAATTTTTGCGTCGGCCATTTCCCCGCTCCTTAAAATATCAAAGTTTTCTCCGGATCGGACATGATTGCAAGTTTTGGTGAGTTTTGGGGCATGTTTAGGCTGTCAAAAAGGCGTACAACTATAATAATAATAAAAATTATCCAGATTGAACATTTTAGCCTGGATGGCCGACTTCCTGTTGGACTTAGGGTATGGGTCCAAGAGGCTTTTTTGTGCGTCTGGACATAATACATAGGCCTTGTCGATTTCATTTTTCTATGTCAATGTGGAAGGCGGGGCTTAAACTTTGAAATCTTCCAGGGGGCGCTGTGGAGTCATCTTCTCACTTAAAAATCCCAAACTTTGTCAGTAGTCAATATGTGTGACTGTTGACGTATGTGTACAATTTGGTGAGTGTAGGAGTTTGTGAAAATGTACAAAATGGATAAAGGCATTAGGGGGCGCTATTGAGCTGTTGTGCCACGCCCAGAGGCAGTTATGGTCTCAAATTAAAGTGCGCCTGAGTGTGAACCTATGTGGGCAATTTGGTGATTCTGTGAAGACGGGAAAGTCCTCTAAACGCAGAGGGAAAAACGGAAAATTGACGCAGGAAATGCACAATAACTCACTTCCTGTTAGAGCGAAAAATTTGAAAAAAATAATTTGAGGGTTTACCCATGAGTGCTATGAGACCTGTAAATTTCACGAAGATCAGACAAAGTTTGTGGTCACATGACCTGCTGTTAGGGGGCGCTATGGAGACCCCTTGCCACATCCACCCCCAATGATGTTGAAATTGAAACGGCGTCACCAGGTGTGACATTTTACGCAGTGCATGTATAAACATCCGACAATGTATGGAGGAGTTATAAGGAGTTGTTTGTTTATACAAACAAACGACTGCCACGCCCACCTGGTATAACGTAGGAAAAATCTGTCATCAAGTTTACATAATCAAGGTCTGAGGATGATACAGTTCCAATCTGAAGTCTGTGGAGTCAAAACTGCAGGAGGAGTGCGTTAAAGTACGAGGGCTGGAAATGGGGAAAATGGCGGCAAAAATGCACCTGTGATCCAAGATGGCCGACTTCCTGTTGGACTTAGGGTATGTGTCCAAGAGGCTTTTTTGTGCGTCTGGTCATGATATATATGAATCCTAAATTTCGTTCATGTACGTGCATGTAGAAGGCGGGGCTTCAACTTTTAATGCTCTAGGGGGCGCTGTAGAGTCATATTGCCACTTAAAAGGCTGCGGTTATACAAAAAAATAATATTTGTGAGTCCTGATGAGTGTGTCCAATTTGGTGAGTTTTAGAGCTTGTCAGTACATGCTAAGTGGGAAAAGGCATTAGGGGGCGCTACTGAGCTGTTGGGGCAAAATATTGGGCAAATGTGGTATCAGATGAAAGAGCTCATGATTTGAAACCTACGTGGCAGGTTTCATGATTCTGTGAACATCATAAAGTCCTCAAAGCGGTGTTCGAAAAATGAAAATCGGTGAACGCCACGCCGCGTGGGCGACTTCCTGTTAGGTAAAAAAATTCCACAAAATTAATTTTCCAATGATCCAATGAGACCTATGACATATGTAAATTTCATGCAGATCCGAGAAGATTTGTGGTCACATGACCCGACGTGTGGGGGCGCTAGCGAGTCCCCTTACCACGCTTGCGTCCAATCACGTTAAATTAAATAAATTTTCACCAGCTGCGACGTGTGTGCAGAATTTCATGAGTTTTCATGCATGTTCAGGCCACCAAAAATGCGATTCATTACACGGCATAAGAACGTGAATTAAAACTGCAAGCAGTGTCGAAGGGCCCTCGCACCCCCCCGTTTACCCCCCCAATTGTAACGCCGTACGTGCACGTCGGTGCGTGCGGCGGTCGCAGGGCTGTCAAAACTGGCATGTAGATGTCTTTGCTCCTGTGCCTTTAATTGAACATTGTGTGCAGCGGTTAATGTCTCCACTAGATGGCAGTCTAAGACCACAAATGAGTCTGAGTGACTTCTAAGCAATAAGGAATGTGGGTGAAGGGTCAAAAAATCATTAAGATTGAGCATTTTTGCCTGGATGGCAGACTTCCTGTTGGACTTAGGCTATGGCTCCAAGAGGCTTTTTTGTGCGTCTTTACACGATACATGTGTTTCCCGAATTTGGTTTGTCTACGTCAATCTGAGTGGAGGGGCTTGATTTTTTAAATTTTCTAGGGGGCGCTATTAATCCATTTTTGCGTTGGCCATTTCCCCGCTCCTTAAAATATCAAAGTTTTCTCCGGATCGGACATGATTGCAAGTTTTGGTGAGTTTTGGGGCATGTTTAGGCTGTCAAAAAGGCGTACAACTATAATAATAATAAAAATTATCCAGATTGAACATTTTAGCCTGGATGGCCGACTTCCTGTTGGACTTAGGGTATGGGTCCAAGAGGCTTTTTTGTGCGTCTGGACATAATACATAGGCCTTTTCGATTTCATTTTTCTATGTCAATGTGGAAGGCGGGGCTTAAACTTTGAAATCTTCCAGGGGGCGCTGTGGAGTCATCTTCTCACTTAAAAATCCCAAACTTTGTCAGTTGTCAATATGTGTGACTGTTGACGTATGTGTACAATTTGGTGAGTGTAGGAGTTTGGGAAAATGTACAAAATGGATAAAGGCATTAGGGGGCGCTATTGAGCTGTTGTGCCACGCCCAGAGGCAGTTATGGTCTCAAATTAAAGTGCGCCTGAGTGTGAACCTATGTGGGCAATTTGGTGATTCTGTGAAGATGGGAAAGTCCTCTAAACGCAGAGGGAAAAATGGAAAATTGACGCAGGAAATGCACAATAACTCACTTCCTGTTAGAGCGAAAATTTTGAAAAAAATAATTTGAGGGTTTACCCATGAGTGCTATGAGTCCTGTAAATTTCACGAAGATCAGACAAAGTTTGTGGTCACATGACCTGCTGTTAGGGGGCGCTATGGAGACCCCTTGCCACATCCACCCCCAATGATGTTGAAATTGAAACGGCGTCACCAGGTGTGACATTTTACGCAGTGCATGTATAAACATCCGACAATGTATGGAGGAGTTATAAGGAGTTGTTTGTTTATACAAACAAATGACTGCCACGCCCACCTGGTATAACGTAGGAAAAATCTGTCGTCAAGTTTACATCATCAAGGTCTGAGGATGATATAGTTCTAATCTCAAGTCTGTGGAGTCAAAACTGCAGGAGGAGTTCGTTAAAGTGCAAGGCCTGGAAATGGGGAAAATGGCGGAAAAAATGCACCTGTGATCCAAGATGGCCGACTTCCTGTTGGACTTAGGGTATGGGTCCAAGAGGCTTTTTTGTGCGTCTGGTCATGATATATATGAATCCTAAATTTCGTTCATGTACGTGCATGTAGAAGGCGGGGCTTCAACTTTTAATGTTCTAGGGGGCGCTGTAGAGTCATTTTGCCACTTAAAAGGTTGCGGTTATATCAAAAAATAATATTCGTGAGTCTTGATGAGTGTGTCCAATTTGGTGAGTTTTAGAGCTTGTCAGTACATGCTAAGTGGGAAAAGGCATTAGGGGGCGCTACTGAGCTGTTGGGGCGAAATATTGGGCAAATGTGGTATCAGATGAAAGAGCTCATGATTTGAAACCTACGTGGCAGGTTTCATGATTCTGTGAACATCGTAAAGTCCTCAAAGCGTTGTTCGAAAAATGAAAATCGGTGCACGCCACGCCGCGTGGGCGACTTCCTGTTTGGTAAAAAAATTCCACAAAATTAATTTCCCAATGATCCGATGAGAGCTGTAACATATTTAAATTTCATGCCGATCCGAGAGGATTTGTGGTCACATGACCCGACGTTAGGGGGCGCTAGCGAGTCCCCTTACCACGCTTGCGTCCAATCACGTTAAATTAAATAAATTTTCACCAGCTGCGACGTTTGTGCAGAATTTCATGAGTTTTCATTTATGTTCAAGCCGCCAAAAATGCGATTCATTACACGGCATAAGAACGTGAATAATAATTAAAACTGCAAGCAGTGTCGAAGGGCCCTCGCGCATCCACGCACGTCGGACTGTGGCGCAGTCGGAGGGCGCGCAGGTAGAGGTCTTCTTACGCAGGAACGTCAGTGCTTGTCGCAGTCGCAGGGCATTGACAGCAGCCATGTAAAGGTCTTTGCTCCTGCTGCTTCAATGGAACATTGTGTGAAGGGGGGTTAATGTCTCCACTAGATGGCACACCAAGACCAGAAATGAAAGGGGATAAGGTATTCATATAATGGTTAAACTTTGAAATCTTCCAGGGGGCGCTGTGGAGTCATTTTCTCACTTAAAAATCCCAAACTTTGTCAGTAGGCAATATGTGTGACTGTTGACGTATGTGTACAATTTGGTGATTCTGTGAAGACGGGAAAGTCCTCTAAAGGCAGAGGGAAAAATGGAAAATTGACGCAGGAAATGCACAATAACTCACTTCCTGTAAGAGCGAAAATTTTGAAAAAAATAATTTGGGGGTTTACCCATGAGTGCTATGAGTCCTGTAAATTTCACGAAGATCAGACAAAGTTTGTGGTCACATGACCTGCTGTTAGGGGGCGCTATGGAGACCCCTTGCCACACCCACCCCCAATGATGTTGAAATTGAAAAGGCGTCACCAAGTGTGACATTTCACGCGCTGCATGTATAAACATCCGACAATGTATGGAGGAGTTATAAGGAGTTGTTTGTTTATACAAACAAACGACTGCCACGCCCACCTGGTATAACGTAGGAAAAATCTGTCATCAAGTTTACATCATCAAGGTCTGAGGATGATACAGTTCGAATCTGAAGTCTCTGGAGTCTAAACTGCAGGAGGAGTGCGTTAAAGTACGAGGGCTGAAAAAATAAACCTGTGGCAGAAAAAATGCACCTGTGATCCAAGATGGCCGACTTCCTGTTGGACTTAGGGTATGGGTCCAAGAGGCTTTTTTGTGCGTCTGGTCATGATATATATGCATCCTAAATTTCGTGCATGTACGTGCATGTAGAAGGCGGGGCTTCAACTTTTAATGTTCTAGGGGGCGCTGTAGAGTCATTTTGGCACTTAAAAGGTTGCGGTTATACCAAAAAATAATATTCATGAGTCTTGATGAGGGTGTCTAATTTGGTGAGTTTTAGAGCTTGTCAGTACATGCTAAGTGGGAAAAGGCATTAGGGGGCGCTACTGAGCTGTTGGGGCAAAATATTGGGCAAATGTGGTATCAGATGAAAGAGCTCATGATTTGAAACCTACGTGGCAGGTTTCATGATTCTGTGAACATCATAAAGTCCTCAAAGCGTTGTTCGAAATTGTGAAAATCGGTGCACGCCACGCCGCGTGGTCAACTTCCTGTTTGGTAAAAAAATTCCACAAAATTAATTTCCCAATGATCCGATGAGAGCTGTAACATATTTAAATTTCATGCCGATCCGAGAACATTTGTGGTCACATGACCAGACGTTAGGGGGCGCTAGCGAGTCCCCTTACCAAGCTTGCGTCCAATCACGTGAATTAAATAAATTTACACCAGCTGCCGACGTGTGTGCAGAATTTCATGAGTTTTCATTTATGTTCAAGCCGCCAAAAATGCGATTTCATTACGCGGCACTTGAATAATAATAATAATAATAATAATAATAATAATTCCGGCAATTACAATAGGTCCCTCACTGACTTGTCAGTGCTCGGGCCCTAATAATAAGAATCCTGGCAAAAGCAATAGGTCCCTCACTGACTTGTCAGTGCTCGGGCCCTAAAAATAGGAATAATAAGAATCCTGGCAAAAGCAATAGGTCCCCTCACTGACTTGTCAGTGCTCGGGCCCTAATAATAGTTTATAATAATAATACTAGAGCGTATTATCAGCAGCAGAGTGAGAGGTCTGTGCCGGGTGAAGCTCTGACAGGATTAACACTCAGCAACACGAGATGTGATTGAATCTGAATGGACTGAAACACGTGAGAAAATGACACAGAATGAAATGAACCAAAGACCCCCCCCCCCCCCCCCCCCAAACACACACCCGAGCCCCCCTTTAAAAAAAGAAAAGCTGGAGAGACTCTCGACGAAAAAGAGGAAACAAAAACAAGAGACTGAGCTGAAGGAGAGAAAAAGTTTAATCTGCTCAGACTGATTAACAACCACAATAATCCTGTCATAGAAAAGAGAGAAAAGAGAGAGAAGAAAGAAGAGAGAGAGAAAAAGAACAAATAAAGTTCATTTCTCTGATATTTAACCCTCAGTTTGTCTCTACCAAACACTGAAGCACAGATGTGTTTAGAAAGCATCAATAGTCTCACTGACTGATCAATAAATGTGATTAAACCTTGATTCATGTGTCAGAGAGCAGAGAGAGAGACCACTAAACATCTCCTATCACACAATATCATGTCCTATTTTACCTCAGACATGAAAATATAACAAAGCAATAATGATGTAAATGTATTTAATGTAAAGGTAAAATGAGCTTTATGGAGCTGTGGGGTTTATTGTAGAACCATTAGAGCCATCAGTCTTCACTGCTACATCATAACATCCTCATAACTACTATCTTATTACAACTATTAAATATTCATTTACCTAAAACACATGTTAATAGATACGGAGATAATCTGACCCAGAACAGCCTCAATGGACAAACATCTGGAGCACAAATACTAAATATAACATTTAATATGTTTATATTTTGGGCCACTTTAGGAAAAGTCATCAAATTTCAGAGTAAAAGACATTTGGTGGTTTTTCAGCTGTTAAATTGAACCTGAACAGGATTTAAAGGGTTAAATCTAAACTGCTGTAAATGATATAAAATAAGGGAAACTTGTGAACATCAGAGTGTGTTCGGGTCCATCGTCCTCTCTCCTCTCCGCTCAGAGCAACAGATTCCCCCAAAATCAGAAGCAGTAGAAACTCATTTGTTACGAAGGTGATTACGAAGATGGTTACTAAGGTGGTTGCTAAGGTGGATGCTAGGTTGGTTGCGAATGTGGTTGCTAAGGTGGTTCCTAAGATAGTTGCTAAAGTGGTTACGAAGATGGTTACTAAGGTGGATGCTAGGTTGGTTGCTAAGGTGGTTGCTAAGGAGGTTACGAAGGAGGTTACTAAGGCGGTTGCTTAGTTAGATGCTAAGGTGGATGCTAAGGTGGGTGATAAGATGGTTGCTAAGGTGGATACTAAGGTGGTTACTAAGGTGAATGCTAAGGTGGTTGCTAAGGTGGATGCTAAGGTGGTTGCTAAGGTGGTTGATAAGATAGTTGATAAGGTGGTTGCTAAGGTGGTTCCTAAGGTAGTTGCTAAGGTGGTTGCTAAGGTGGATGCTAAGGTGGTTGCTAAGGTGGTTGATAAGATAGTTGATAAGGTGGTTGCTAAGGTGGTTGATAAGGTAGTTGCTAAGGTGGTTGATAAGATAGTTGATAAGGTGGTTGATAAGGTAGTTGCTAAGGTGGGTGATAAGGTGGATGTTAAGGTGGTTCCTTACGTGGTTCTTAAGGTGGTTACTAAGGTGGTTGCTAGGCGGTTGCGAAGGTGGTTACTATGGCGGTTCCTAAGGTGTTTCCTCAGGTGGTTCCTAAGGTGGTTGCTAAGGCGGTTACTAAGGTGGTTGTTAAGCTGGTTGCTAAGGTGGATGTTAAGGTGGTTCCTAAGGTGGTTACCAAGGTGTTTGCTAAGGTGGTTGCTAAAGTGGTTGCTAAGGCGGTTGCTAAGCTGGTTGCTAAGGTGTCTCCACTCTCATACCTCAGATGTGATTCAGCTCCAACATGTACGGATGTGATTTGAGAAGTTGAACATTTGGAGTAAAGAAGGAGAAAAAGAAGTGAAATCCTGCTACTATAGTTAGTTTATGTAGAAGCTTCCTGAAGCCGACCAATCAGAGCAGAGTGGGCTCATCGGGAGGAGGGGGGGGGGCCTTAAAGAGACAGGAGCTGAACTGAGGCCGCAGTAGAAGATCAATAAATATGAAGAGCAGATAATTAAAGTTCTTCATGATGGTTTTAAAGTTTCTCGTTCCGTCTGGCGCTCCGTCGTGTTCAGGTGGCGTTTCTGGCCGTGGCGTTGCCATGGCGACGGCCGGCAGCAGATAAACTGCCTCTTTGTGGGTAAAGCAGAGTAAATTATAACCCTGAGCAAACACACACACACAGACACAGAATAGGAAGCTGCTGCTCCCAGAATGCAACAGCAGATTGATGGAGGTGATGGGGGCCGCTGGGGGGGGGGGGGCATTCAGACGGCTGATTGACGACTGATTCCTTCACATTAAAACCTTCCTGAACAACAAGACGGCTGAGAGCAGACGGGAAGAGATTCATAAAGAGAGACAATGAAGACGAGGAGGAGGAAGACGACGAGGACGAGGAGGAGGAGGAGGAAGAGGAGGACGAGGAGGAGGAGGAGGATGACGAGGAGGAGGAGGAGGAGGAAGAGGAGGAGGAAGAGGAGGAGGAGGAAGTGGAAGGTTTTAGTCACATTTACTGATTTATAAAATAAGAATTATAAAGTTGTTTATCAGCCTGTGATGATGTCATGTTACATACTCAGTGATGAAGAGTAACTAGTTAAATGTAATCTGTTCCAGTTACTGATGAAAATGTTGATGATTATAAAGGAAGTCACACAACTCATGTTTTAATATGTTACTGAACACATATATTCATGCTTATAGTTCCAGCTCCTGGTTTCTGCTGCTACAGGCTAATGGAGCTTTTCCTCTACACCGTTCCAGCTCGACTCGCCTCGGTTCTTTTTGCGTCTCCACTAGGGATAGTACCTGGTACCTGGTACTTTTTTAGTATCTGCTCTGGTTCCAAGCGAGCCGAGCCGATACTAAATGTTACATCAACAGACTGCCGGTCTCTGATTGGTCAGAAGAGTCACTGGAAGAGTCATGAGCCGTCCCACACAAGAATCAAACCCGGCATTTATAAATACCAACAACAGCGTTACAGAGATTAGTTTCTCTTCTCTTGCTTTGTGTGAGACAGAAAGCCTCATACAGCAGCAGGAAGGAAGGAAGGAAGGAAGGAAGGAAGGAAGGAAGGAAGGAAGGAAGGAAGACAGAAAGCCTCATACAGCAGCAGGAAGGAAGGAAGGAAGGAAGGAAGGAAGGAAGGAAGGAAGGAAGGAAGGAAGGAAGACAGAAAGCCTCATACAGCAGCAGGAAGGAAGGAAGGAAGGAAGGAAGGAAGGAAGGAAGGAAGGAAGGAAGGAAGGAAGGAAGGAACTTGCTTTGTGTGAGACAGAAAGCCTCATACAGCAGCAAGTACACCATCGCCTCCATGTCCTCCATTGGTCATGTGTTTGTGTTTCGTATTAAACGAAGTCACGGCCCACGTTGAGTAGGTACTATAGTAATGGAAAAGGTTCCTGGTACCGAGCCGAGTCCAGGCGAGCCGAGTGGTGCTGGAACTGTGTAGTGGAAAAGCGCCATTAGACTGCCGGGGGACTCCCATGATGCACTGCTCCTCTCTCTCTCCATCATCTATATCCATTAACATTCATGTTCTATTAATGCATCAATAAGCTAAACTTCTTCCCCGGAGTTGTCTGTGCTTTCTGGTCTCACAGGTAATCTGGACCTTCACCTTCTCTACTCCAACCGGTCGAGGCAGATGTTCTCCCACTGTGAGTCTGGTTCTGGTTCTGGTTCTGGTTCTGAGGTTTCTTCCTGTTAAAGGGAGTTTTTTCTCTCCACTGTCACCAAGAGCTCGGGTTGATGTTTGTGGTGGTTGTGTGATGGGGGAGTGATGTGGGTGGATGGGAGGGGGGGGGGGGATGATGGGGGTGTGTGATGGGGGGGGTGGGGTGGGGGTGGGGGGGGTGATGGGGGTGTGTGATGGGGGGGTCATATGTTTTGGAGTGCAGTAAAGTTGAATTGAGTGTAACAAAGAGAGGACTGAGAGGAGGAGAAGGAGCTGTGAGTCTGACTCGACAAAGCTGCAAAAACTCTTCTTTCAGCCTAATGAAGCTGTTGTCGGGGGGGGGGGCAGAGGTGTGTGTGTGTGTGTGTGTGTGTGTGTGTGTGGGAGGGGTGGGGGGGGGTCGTAGGAGGCGAGCAGCCCTGGACGTGATTTGTCATACAATCTGAATCTTTAGGAGGCTGCAGCACAGAGACCTCCTCTCCATATGTCTGCTTAGTTTGCATCTGAAAGGTGGGGAGGGGGGGGGGGGGGGGGGGGGGGGCAGGAGGGCGGGGGGGCAGGAGGGGGGTTGTGTTGTTGCAAAGTTTCTTCTTCCTCTTCAGAAGGAACAGAAACTGGCCTCAGTCTCAATAAAAACAACAAATTACAACCAAATAAATGATAATAATAATTAAATGTGCAGAATGAACCTTTAACAAGCTGCTTCCTTTAAAGGCTCATCCATCAATCACATGATCAATAAACTGCTCTGATCAATCACATGATCAATAAACTGCTCTGATCTCTACATTTATCTGAAGATAGCCCGACAAAATAAAAGCCCTCACATTCTGCTACTTTGAACTTTTATTGTGAAAGTTTTTATTCAGAGAAGAAACTTTAACTTTAACTTTAATGTAAAATGAATATTATATTATATTATACTATATTATGTTATATTATATTATATTATATTATATTATATTATATTATATTATGTTATATTATATTATATTATATTATATTATATTATATTATATTATATTATGTTATATTATATTATATTATATTATATTATATTATGTTATATTATATTATATTATATTATATTATATTATATTATATTTATCACTATATAATATTTATTTGATCATAATTACAAATATTATACAAGTATAATTATCAGGTGTATTTTATTTAGATTTTTAATAATAAATAATAAATAAATAATAAATAACAGCTCTATATATCTCACCGCTTCACGTATCGCACTTCAGGTTTTAGCAGCATTCATGATGATGATGAAGATGATGAAGATGATGATATGCAGATGGGGGGGGGCGGTCCTGAGGTCGTGACCCTGCAGACATCTGTAGCTGCACATTCCCTGACAGCCAGAACCGTCCAATCAGAGCTCTGCAAGAATGTGTGACCTGCACCCAGAGACACGCCCCCCCCCCCTACACACACACACACACACACACACACACACACACACACAGTCACAGTCACACACACACACAGAGTTACACACACACACACACAGACACACAGTCACACACACACACACACACACACAGTTACACACACACACACACACACACACACACACAGTCTCTGCTGCCCTCTGCTGGAGCAACGTTCACATCACACTGAAAACAGTTTCATGTTTAATATTAATTATAACTTGTAATATTAATATTGCATCATAGAGGAATATTTAATATATATATTAAATATAATCATCTGCAGCTTATAAAGTTCATTAGTTTTATTTTTTATTGAATGTTTTCTGTGATTTTGTTTTTGATTAAAGGATTAATCACCGACACATTTAGTGTAACAATAATAATAATAATAACAATAATAATAATATAATAATAATAACAACAATAATAATATAATAATACTAACAACAATAATAATAATATAATAATAATAATAATATAATAATAATAGAATAATAATACTAATAATAATAATATAATAATATAATAATAATATAATAATAATATAATAATATAATAATAATAATAATATAATAATAATATAATAATAATAATAATAATAGAATAATAATACTAATAATAATAATATAATAATAATATAATAATAATATAATAACAATAATAATAATAATAGAATATAATGACTAATAATAATAATTATATAATAATAATAATAATAACAATAATAATAATAATAATAATCCTCAGTTGGAGTTTAACAGTGTTGAACTGAGATGGGAGTTTGATAAAGTCTGAGATTTATCAGGTGATGTCACATGATATATCTGTGGAGGAGAAGATATAAACTCATTAAACTCAATATTTAGTGTGGGTGGAGATCAGTGTGTGTGTATGTATGTGTGTGTGTGTGTGTGACTGTGTGTGTGTGTGACTGTGTGTGTGTGTGTGTGTGTGTGTGACTGTGTGTGTTAGTTGAAGCTTTCTCTGCACTCGACAGTCAACAGCTCCCTCTGCTGGACGGCACGAGGAACGACATCTGCTCAATCCTTAGTGTCACACACACACACACACACACACTCACACACACTCACTCACACACACACACACTCACTCACTCACACACGCACACACACACACACACTCACTCACACACACACACTCACACACACTCACACACACACACACACACACACACACTCACACACACTCACACACACTCTCTCTCTCTCACACACACACACACACACACACACACACACACACACACACACACACACACACACACACACACACACACACACACACTCACACTCACACTCACACACTCACACACTCACACACACACTCACACACACACACATTAAATAAACACAGAGGCGTATCAGGTTTATTAGGTTGTATTTTACTGACAGCTTCCCTCCACCAACACATTCAACCCTCTCAAACTATTTAAGGCACATTTTTTTTAAAGTGATTCAATCGATAAAAAACAAGAAAAGATTTTTTGGTCAACAAACAAACACAAACACCTCAAAGTGATTAAAGCTATTCAACAATCAATAATTAATAATCAATAACGCTGCTTCCTGTTTGCTTTAAATAAACTCTTTGGTTCCAGCAGTTCGGATAATAAGGACACTTAAAATCAACCAATCAGATTATTGCTTTGATATTCTGGTTAAATGCACACAGACACACACCCACACACACACACACACACACACACACACACACACACACACACACACACACACACACACACACACACACAGAGACACACACACACACACAGAGTTGCTGTTCTGGTTCTGATCCAGAGATTCGATCAATCAGTTTCTGATCAGTTCAATATCTTCACACACACGAAGACTCAGGGCTTCCCGTGTTTCCATGGTAACTGCTGATGGTTGCTACAGGTTGCTTGGTTGCCGTGACGCTGGATTTTACGGCGGCTCCTGAACGCGTCGCTGATACAAACTGTTTTTGGTTTTTCGTCTCTGGATCAGAATCAGGACTCATTACCCATAAACCCGCACTCTGATTGTCTCTGAGTGATTTTCAGAATAAAAGCCTGGTGCAGTAAACAGCAGCAGCAGCAGCGTCTGACTGGCAGACGGAGGCAGCCGATTGGTCACACTCGTCCAATCAGTGACGAGTCCTGGAGGCACCGGCCTGCAGTCCGTGTTCGGTGGTGCAAAAAAAACAACAAAGAAGAAACGTGTCAAAGGCACGTTTGGTTTTTACTGCATGTCATCCTGCGCTCAGCTGATCGCCTGTCGTCATGGTTTCCACACGTCCACCGTCGTCATGGTTTCCCCACGTCCACCGTGATCTTAGTGAACAGATCGAACCTCTCCGTCTTCACCACGCTGTAGGACAGAGAGTTGATCCATCTTTGTACATCGTCTCTCTGGTGTGAGCGATCCTGTCGAACCTGATCAATAACATGATCAATAACATGATCAATAACATGATCAATAACATGATCAATAACATGATCAATAACATGATCAATAACATGATCAATAACATGATCAATGACAGGATCAATGACAGGATCAATGACAGGATCAATGACAGGATCAATGACAGGATCAATGACAGGATCAATGACATGATCAATGACAGGATCAATAACTGGATCAATGACAGGATCAATAACAGGATCAATAACATGATCAATAACAGGATCAATAACAGGATTGAGTTGTTGTCATAGTAACTGTCAACTGTTGTTGTCATAGTAACTGTCGAGCTGTTGTCATAGTAACTGTCAACTGTTGTCATAGTAACTGTCAAGCTGTTGTTGTCGTCATAGTAACTGTCAAGCTGTTGTTGTCGTCATAGTAACTGTCAAGCTGTTGTCATAGTAACTGTCGAGCTGTTGTCATAGTAACTGTCAACTGTTGTCATAGTAACTGTCAAGCTGTTGTTGTCGTCATAGTAACTGTCAAGCTGTTGTTGTCGTCATAGTAAACTGTCAAGCTGTTGTTGTCATAGTAACTGTCGAGCTGTTGTCATAGTAACTGTCGAGCTGTTGTCATAGTAACTGTCGGGTTGTTGTCTTCATAGTAACTGTCGTGCTGTTGTTGTCATAGTAACTGTCGGGCTGTTGTTGTCATAGTAACTGTCGAGTTGTTGTCTTCATAGTAACTGTCGAGCTGTCGTCATAGTAACTGTCGAGCTGTTGTTGTCATAGTAACTGTCGAGCTGTTGTTGTCATAGTAACTGTCGGGCTGTTGTCATAGTAACTGTCGAGCTGTTGTTGTCATAGTAACTGTCGAGCTGTTGTCGTCATAGTAACTGTCGTGCTGTTGTTGTCATAGTAACTGTCGAGCTGTTGTTGTCATAGTAACTGTCGAGTTGTTGTCTTCATAGTAACTGTCGAGCTGTTGTCGTCATAGTAACTGTCGTGCTGTTGTTGTCATAGTAACTGTCGAGCTGTTGTTGTCATAGTAACTGTCGAGTTGTTGTCTTCATAGTATCTGTCGAGCTGTTGTTGTCGTCATAGTAACTGTCGAGCTGTTGTTGTCATAGTAACTGTCGAGCTGTTGTTGTCATAGTAACTGTCGGGCTGTTGTCATAGTAACTGTCGAGCTGTTGTTGTCATAGTAACTGTCGAGCTGTTGTTGTCATAGTAACTGTCGGGCTGTTGTCTTCATAGTAACTGTCGAGCTGTTGTTGTCATAGTAACTGTCGAGCTGTTGTTGTCATAGTAACTGTCGAGCTGTTGTCGTCATAGTATAGTAACTGTTGGGCTCTTTATGTTTAAGTACTGTATGACCTCATTGTTTGAAGATGAGGAAGATGAAGAAGATGATGAAAGAAGATGATGAAGATGTCTTACCTCTGAGGGTTGGGTTCGTTCTTCTTGTCTCGGTCGTGTCGGATCATTCGACATTTCCCGACTTCTCCGCTGGGCCTGGAGATGGTCATGCCTTTAGACGCCAGCCTGGGGGTCAGAGGTCAGAGGTCACATCCAGACAGCTGAGCTTTATATGTAAATGTTTCTGGCTGTTGTCATGGCGACAGCGTACCTGTTGAAGATGTCGTCGTCCTCAGCCCCCCCAGCCCCAGTAGTTGTTAGGGAAGCCGTTGATCTTCAGGAACTGTTCCTTACTCATCGAGGACACGCCCCCAAAATACTGATTATAGGGTAACCTGCAGCACAGGTAATCAATACACAGGTGATCAATACACAGGTAATCAATACACAGGTAATCAATACACAGGTGATCAATACACAGGTAATCAATACACAGGTAATCAATACACAGGTGATCAATACACAGGTAATCAATACACAAGGTAATCAATACACAGGTAATCAATACACAGGTGATCAATACACAGGTAATCAATACACAAGGTAATCAATACACAGGTGATCAATACACAGGTGATCAATACACAGGTAATCAATACACAGGTGATCAATACACAGGTAATCAATACACAGGTAATCAATACACAGGTAATCAATGTGTGTGTGTGTGTCTCTGTGTGTGTGTGTGTCTCTGTGTGTGTGTGTGTGTATGTGTGTGTGTGTGTGTATGTGTGTGTGTGTGTATGTGTGTGTGTGTGTATGTGTGTGTGTGTGTGTGTGTGTGTGTATGTGTATGTGTGTGTGTGTGTCTCTGTGTGTATGTTGGTGTGTGTGTGTGTGTCTCTGTGTGTATGTTGGTGTGTGTGTGTGTGTGTGTGTGTGTGTGTGTGTGTATGTGTGTGTGTGTGTATGTGTGTGTGTGTGTGTCTCTGTGTGTATGTTGGTGTGTGTGTGTCTCTGTGTGTGTGTGTGTCTCTGTGTGTGTGTGTGTGTGTGTGTGTGTGTGTGTGTGTGTCTCTGTGTGTGTACAGGAAACAGGAAGTGAGGAGTTGAGCAGATGGCGTTGTTTTTCTTCCTCTGTGGTATCTCTGTCAGCACTTCCTGTGTTAAACTGAGGTCACATGACTCGGTAGCTGATGGTTAGAGTCAAATTATTTAAACTATCACAGTCTGTCTCATCTCCCAGTACCTCCCAGTATCTCCAAACACCTCTCCTGTCTCTTTAAGGCCCCCCCCCCCCAGAGGTGCTCCTGTCTCTTTAAGGCCCCCCCTCAGAGGTGCCCCCGCCCCGTCTCACCTGAAGCCGAACTTGTCCATGGACACAGACAGGTGTCTGGGCTGGCTGAAGCACTTGTAGGTGTTTCTGTCGTCCATGGGGATCAGATCCACGTCGCTGAACACGAAGCAGTCGTAGTCGTAGTCCTTCAGCGCCTCCGTGTAGCCGATGTTCAGCAGCTTGGCCCGGTTAAAGATCACGTCTCCGTCCTGGTCGGCACAAAAACACACCGAGGTCAGCACCTGGTGCTGCGGTTTACAGAGCCGCTCGGCAGACAGCGAACACACCGATCAATATTATTGATCATCTGGAGTTTGTGTCCAGCAGGTCAGAGGAGAATATCTGACTCCACTGAGTCTGCAGCAGTACAGAGGATTATTACTGCTTTAAAGTTTAATAAAACATAAAGAGTTAAAGTTTAATAAACATAAAGAGTTAAAGTTTAATAAACATAAAGAGTTAAAGTTTAATAAAACATAAAGAGTTAAAGTTTAATAAACATAAAGAGTTAAAGTTTAATAAACATAAAGAGTTAAAGTTTAATAAAACATAAAGAGTTAAAGTTTAATAAACATAAAGAGTTAAAGTTTAATAAACATAAAGTTTAATAAACATAAAGAGTTAAAGTTTAATAAACATAAAGAGTTAAAGTTTAATAAACATAAAGAGTTAAAGTTTAATAAAACATAAAGAGTTAAAGTTTAATAAACATAAAGAGTTAAAGTTTAATAAACATAAAGAGTTAAAGTTTAATAAAACATAAAGAGTTAAAGTTTAATAAACATAAAGAGTTAAAGTTTAATTTACAGACTGTTATAAACACATCTGGTTCAACTTTGACCAACAAATGTTTTTTACAAATAATATTAATATTATAATATTAATATTATAATATTAATATTATAATATTAATATTTAATGTGTTATTAATGAACCCTGATGTCACAGCTCAGGTGTGTGCATGGTTGCTAGGCAACCAAGACCTGAAAGGAGATCTCAGGTGTGATGTGATGTTTACGAGTTGAGACACACCTGAGTGTATGTGTGTGTGTCTCTGTGTGTGTGTGTGTGTGTGTGTGTATGTGTGTGTATGTGTGTGTGTGTGTCTCTGTGTGTCTCTGTGTGTGTGTGTGTATGTGTGTATGTGTGTGTGTGTGTCTCTGTGTGTGTGTGTGTGTGTGTGTGTGTCTCTCTGTGTGTGTGTGTGTGTCTCTCTGTGTGTGTGTGTGTGTGTGTGTGTGTGTGTGTGTGTCGTTCCTGCTGGTGGAAAAAAGAAGCAGCCAGAAAAAAAGAGTAGAAGAAGAAGCCCGTATTACCCACCCAGCCAACACGAGCTGCTATTGGCTGAGACCAAGCAGGGGGCGTGTCTCAAGAGCTCCAGCGACCTCAGCCATTGGTCAGAAATGCCTGACATGCAGAGGAAGAGGAGGAGGAGGAGGAAGAGGAGAGAGAGAAGAAACAAACGTGAGTCAGAATCAGCAGTGTAGAAGCAGACAGCAGCAGTGAAGTCACAGTGGACAGATCATTAGTATTGATTAGTAACTGATCAGTTTATTCAGAGTACACACACACACACACACACACACACACACACACACACAGACACACACACACACACACACACACACACACACACACACACACACACACACACACACACACACACACACACACACACACACACCGACACACAGACACACACAGGGTGAGTGAAAGCAGAGAAGAAGAACAAAACATGTCGTGAGTAAAGACAAACAGCACAAAGATCAGGTTTCAGGTTTCAGCTCCGTCTGTTTCACAATCTCACCCAGAATGCACCAGGAGGAGGAGGAGGAAGAGGAAGAAGAGGAAGAGGAAGAGGAGGAGGAGGAATTTCTGCTTTTAATCCATTTAGAGAAAATATATAAGAGGATTATGGCAAAAATGTCTAAGTGGTGTAACCATAAAAACTTTGTACCAAATAATTCAACTTGCTTAAAAACAGTAAATAGTCAATAAAACACCATATCAACTAGTTTGGCATGATCTTACATTATAACTTTATATTAAATAAAGGTAATGGAATACAATTGTTCTACATATTACATTTACTCTGGTTACCATGGAGATCAGGAACCATTTACATGTTTTAAATGAAGTCATTATTAGTATAAGTCCACAAATACACTGTAGGTGATAAAATATGTAATATTTATCATTCTTTTGTGGTTACACCATTTGACATTTTCAGGAGCATTCAGTCTTACTTTTGGTAAAAAATGGTGCAAATGTCATTTCAAATGATATAAAACCAACAAAAATACTAAATGTACATTTTAACAAACCTGATGCTGCTTTTAAATCTAGTTTAACTGATTTATTAATTCATCATCTTACCAACACTTATTAGTTACTGACCCACGTTCCTCTTGTTCATACTGACTAATAAAAGATGCCGTTTAAAACTAGTTTTTAACATCTGTTTAAGGTCTTTTTCTGAATTCATCCATTTATAAAACAATTATTAAAACAATAAAACCTTAATTCCACATTGATCCAGTTTTCTCTTATTGATCTTTTTTAACATATTGATTATATTGAACTGGGCGTAACTTAAACGTCCATGATGTCTTGCTGCGGAGCCGCTGAGTTCAGTCTGAATTTATCTCCCATAAAACCCACAAAAATACTAAATGTACATTTTAACAAACCTGATGCTGCTTTTAAAACTAGTTTAACTGATTTATTAATTCATCATCTTACCAACACTTAATATCACTGACTCTGCTGCGTTTCTAACAGTAACTTTTGGGTGATGATGGATAAACACACACAGGTGTAACACAGGTAACCTGATCAGCTGACACTAATCTGTCTGAGGTTTCATGCTGGTAGTTAACAGCAGTCAGTGTGTGTGTGTGTGTGTGTGTGTGTGTGTGTGTGTGTGTGTGTGTCCTGACTGTATCCGTACTGGTGGAGCACATGTGGCAGAACGTGTTGCAGAAATGCATTCTGGGAGTTGGAGTTGACCTCAGTGGTATTTAAAGTGTGTTTGATCATTAAAATACACACTGAGTGTTTGAGCAGCTTTAAACATTTAAACTGACTTAGAGAGAACAAACTGTTCTGTTTCAGACCCATGACTACACACACACACACACACACATATATACACACACACACACACACACATATACACACACACACACACCGATGTATTCAACATGATCATTATCGTTATTTATCGTCAGTTTTTAAACTTTAGTATTTTTCTTTTTGAGGATTTTTAACGTTTTCAGCTGCAGACGCCTCCCTCCCTCTGATTGGCCGACTGTTTCTGAATGACACACGCTCCGGCCAATCACAGGCAGAGACTCAGTGATGTCACTGTGGACGATTGAGTTTCCCTCTATTAACACCTGATAGTGACTTCACGGTGACATCACGGTGAGGTCATGGTGACATCACAGCGACATCACAGTGAGGTCACGGTGACCACAGTGACATCACGGTGACCACAGTGACATCACGGTGACCACAGTGACACCACAGTGACCACAGTGACATCACGGTGAACACAGTGACATCACGGTGACCACAGTGACACCACAGTGACATCACGGTGACATCTCAGTGACATCACGGTGAGGTCAGACGCCTACCTGGTTGATGACGTAGACTCCGTAGTCCAGCTGCTGTCTCTGCAGGATGGGGTGCAGGTAGTACAGCCAGTATTTCAGGTGTTCGTCTCTCTTGCGGAACGGGATGATGATGGCGACCTTCGCCAGCGCCTCGCAGCCCGCCGGCCTGAACCGCCCCCCCGCCTGCAGGTTGGGGTTATCCTTCTTTATCTGCTCCAGATTCACCGGGGTGTTAAACTCCACACGCAGAGGACCCACTGCAACCAGGAAGAGGACTCATTACTGTATTCAGCCAGTCAATCGGTCAGTCAGTCAGACAGACAGACAGTCAGTCATTCAGTCAGTCAATCGGTCAGTCAATCGGTCAGTCAGTCAGTCAAACAGTCAGTCAGACAGACAGACAGTCAGTCATTCAGTCAGTCAGACAGTCAGTCAGTCAGTCAGTCAATCGGTCAGTCAATCGGTCAGTCAGTCAGACAGTCAGTCAATCGGTCAGTCAGTCAGTCAAACAGTCAGTCAGACAGACAGACAGTCAGTCATTCAGTCAGTCAATCGGTCAGTCAATCGGTCAGTCAGTCAGACAGTCAGTCAATCGGTCAGTCAGTCAGTCAGTCAGTCAGACTGTTTAACATTTAACCCTTTACATGCTGCTCAGGTCTTATTAGAGACTGATTATAGAGACTATGAGCAGCATGTAAAGGGTTAAACATCGAGCACACAGTCGGAGCTTTATCTGAGATTAAAGGGCGAGTCCACAGTTTTTACACAAAAGCTGCAAATACAAACAAAGCAGTGAGTCAGAAATGATTAAAGCTCTGTGTGGAGGGGGGGGGGGGGTAATTATATTTATTATATTTATTATATTTATTATATTTATTATATTTATTATATTTATTGTATTTATTATATTTATTGTATTAAAACATGAATTTTAACGGCTGTAAACTTTGAGCTTTTCTCAGTGAAAGCAGAAGTTCAGCAGCTGGAGTCTGAAACATAAACAACAGATTATGTCACTGGGGGGCAACGGGGGGCAACAGGGGGGCAACGGGGGGCAACGGGGGGCCAGGTCACAGCTGAGGAAACAGAGACTCTGCTCTCTGATATTAACTCTGAATATCAGCTTGATTATTGATGGTTATGTTTCACGTCTCTAACAGCTGACTGAGCTCATTCTGGGAGATGCTGACTGTCGAGTCGGTACTAAAGTGTGACGTCATCAGACTGCCGGCCTCTGATTGGTCAGAGAGTCACTGGAAGAGTCATGAGCCGTCCCACACAAGAATCAAACCCGGCATCTTTAAATACCAACAACAGCGTTACAGAGATTAGTTTCTCTTCTCTTGCTTTGTCTCATACAGCAGCAAGTACACCATCGCCTCCATGTCCTCCATTGGTTTTGTGTTTGTGTTGCTATGACGACCTCGCTCACGTTGAGGAGGAACTATAGTAATGGAAAAGGTTCCTGGTACCGAGCCGAGCCGAGTAGAGCTAGAACTGTATAGTGGAAAAGCACCATCAGTGTCCTCTTAACACCTTGATGTTAAGCGTTGCTCGTGTGTTGTTTAACATCGTCATGGTAACGGGCCTTGACGTAAACTCACATAGCTCATATTTTCTCTTCACTTTGAAACAAACCACACGTGTGCTGCTGTCAATCAAACTCAGACACGCCCCTCCGCCTGCTGTCAATCACACTCAGACACGCCCCTCCTCTGTAATACTGATAATTAAGGTGAATTAATTTATTTTAGCCTGAAGGAATATTAGTGATGTACTTTAAACCTGATGTTAGCTCAGCAGAGCCTCAGGTATCAGCTGTTTATATAACAAACCGGTTCTACAGGTTAATGAAGGTGTGACAGCAAAGCTATTCATACCTGTTCATACCTGTTCATACCTGATCATACCTGATCATACCTGATCATACCTGATCATACCTGTTCATACCTCACAATACATTACTGTATTAATATTAACCTGATGATACATTACTGTATTAATATTAACCTGATGATACATTACTGTATTAATATTAACCTGATGATACATTACTGTATTAATATTAACCTGATGATACATTACTGTATTCATATTAACCTGATGATACTTTACTGTATTAATATTAACCTGATGATACATTACTGTATTAATATTAACCTGATGATACATTACTGTATTAATATTAATATTAACATTAACCTGATGATACTTTACTGTATTAAGGAAAGTTTCATGTTGGACTTTTAATCGATTCATGTTGTTTCTCTGAGCCTGAAACATAGAACCGAACAGAACCGAGTCTTACCGAGCAGAGGAGATGTTTCAGGACATTTCTGCAACTTCTCTCCCGGTTCTTTGGGTTCATCTACCGGTTCTTTGGGTTCATCTACCGGTTCTTTGGGTTCATCTACCGGTTCTTTGAGTTCATCTACCGGTTCTTTGAGTTTATCCGCCACCTCCGGGGCTCTCTCCCTCTGGTTACCGGGCTCACCAGGAGAAGCACCGGGACCCACGGTAGAGACACCGGGCTCATCGGGAGAGGCACCGGGACTCCCGGTAGAGACACCGGGCTCATCGGGAGAAGCACCGGGTCTCCCGGTAGAGACACCGGGCTCCCCGGTAGAGACACCGGGCCGGTGTGACTGCTGGTTCTGCGTGAAGGCGAAGCGGATGTCCAGAGAGCGGACGTAGAAGACGAGAGTGACGGAGATGTGGAGGAAGCAGAGCAGCACCACCAGCTTACAGGTCCGGTGCAGGAGGTGGAAGTTCCCGGTGGAGTCTCCGGTCATCCTGGCGGAGAAAACTCCCAAAAAGATCAAACCGAGCTGCGAACCGCGAGGAGAAGTAGTAGAGGAAGCTGTGCTGCCTGCTAGCTGCTGCTCTGTGTCTCCATGTTGGCTCAGAGTTTACTAGTTACACTCACACACACTCACATTCAACACGGAAACACCCAAAAACACGCACGAGCACCGGAAACGCTGCTGTCACAGGAACATCAGCTGGCAGCTCGGTGAGCTTCCGGTAAAGTCTCGGTCTCCGGTAGCTGCGTCCTTAAACTAACGAGACAAACCGGAAAAGTCCTCGTGCGCTTTATTAAATTGAAGTCCAGAAATAAAAACCAACAGCTGTTAATAAAAGCTGCAGACCGACGGCAGCGACGTCTCACCGACTAACTCCACAAACTGTACGGTTCAACGAACCGCTGACACCAAACTGACAAGGGGACGAAACCAAGCGTTACACTTCCGCTGGGGAAACTTCACAATAAAACATTTACGCGCCTTCAAAATAACGCGCCATTAAACAGAAGTGGAAAATATCTCGAGTCTGGTGTTTAGAAGAAGTACTGAGATACTTTACTGCAGTAAAAGTACAAATACAATCATTTAAATACAGTTTAATGTAGTATGCAGTATTACAGTAAAAGTACTGCAGTATTATAGTGATGTAGTATGCAGTATTACAGTAAAGTACTGCAGTATTATAGTGATGTAGTATGCAGTATTACAGTAAAAGTACTGCAGTATTATAGTGATGTAGTATGTAGTATTACAGTAAAAGTACTGCAGTATTATAGTGATGTAGTATGCAGTATTACAGTAAAAGTACTGCAGTATTATAGTGATGTAGTATGCAGTATTACAGTAAAAGTACTGCAGTATTATAGTGATGTAGTATGCAGTATTACAGTAAAAGTACTGCAGTATTATAGTGATGTAGTATGCAGTATTACAGTAAAAGTACTGCAGTATTATAGTGATGTAGTATGCAGTATTACAGTAAAGTACTGCAGTATTATGAGTGATGTAGTATGCAGTATTACAGTAAAAGTACTGCAGTATTATAGTGATGTAGTATGCAGTATTACAGTAAAAGTACTGCAGTATTATAGTGATGTAGTATGCAGTATTACAGTAAAGTACTGCAGTATTATGAGTGATGTAGTATGCAGTATTACAGTAAAAGTACTGCAGTATTATAGTGATGTAGTATGCAGTATTACAGTAAAAGTACTGCAGTATTATGAGTGATGTAGTATGCAGTATTACAGTAAAGTACTGCAGTATTATAGTGATGTAGTATGCAGTATTACAGTAAAGTACTGCAGTATTATAGTGATGTAGTATGCAGTATTACAGTAAAAGTACTGCAGTATTATAGTGATGTAGTATGCAGTATTACAGTAAAGTACTGCAGTATTATAGTGATGTAGTATGCAGTATTACAGTAAAAGTACTGCAGTATTATGAGCGATGTAGTATGCAGTATTACAGTAAAAGTACTGCAGTATTATAGTGATGTAGTATACAGTATTACAGTAAAAGTACTGCAGTATTATGAGTGATGTAGTATGCAGTATTACAGTAAAAGTACTGCAGTATTATGAGCGATGTAGTATGCAGTATTACAGTAAAAGTACTGCAGTATTATAGTGATGTAGTATGCAGTATTACAGTAAAAGTACTGCAGTATTATGAGTGATGTAGTATGCAGTATTACAGTAAAGTACTGCAGTATTATAGTGATGTAGTATGCAGTATTACAGTAAAAGTACTGCAGTATTATAGTGATGTAGTATGCAGTATTACAGTAAAAGTACTGCAGTATTATGAGTGATGTAGTATGCAGTATTACAGTAAAAGTACTGCAGTATTATAGTGATGTAGTATGCAGTATTACAGTAAAGTACTGCAGTATTATAGTGATGTAGTATGCAGTATTACAGTAAAAGTACTGCAGTATTATGAGTGATGTAGTATGCAGTATTACAGTAAAAGTACTGCAGTATTATAGTGATGTAGTATGCAGTATTACAGTAAAGTACTGCAGTATTATAGTGATGTAGTATGCAGTATTACAGTAAAAGTACTGCAGTATTATAGTGATGTAGTATGCAGTATTACAGTAAAGTACTGCAGTATTATAGTGATGTAGTATGCAGTATTACAGTAAAAGTACTGCAGTATTATGAGCGATGTAGTATGCAGTATTACAGTAAAAGTACTGCAGTATTACAGTAAAAGTACTGCAGTATTATAGTGATGTAGTATGCAGTATTACAGTAAAAGTACTGCAGTATTATAGTGATGTAGTATGCAGTATTACAGTAAAGTACTGCAGTATTATAGTGATGTAGTATGCAGTATTACAGTAAAAGTACTGCAGTATTATAGTGATGTAGTATGCAGTATTACAGTAAAGTACTGCAGTATTATAGTGATGTAGTATGCAGTATTACAGTAAAGTACTGCAGTATTATAGTGATGTAGTATGCAGTATTACAGTAAAAGTACTGCAGTATTATAGTGATGTAGTATGCAGTATTACAGTAAAAGTACTGCAGTATTATAGTGATGTAGTATGCAGTATTACAGTAAAAGTACTGCAGTATTATGAGCGATGTAGTATGCAGTATTACAGTAAAAGTACTGCAGTATTATGAGTGATGTAGTATGCAGTATTACAGTAAAAGTACTGCAGTATTATGAGCGATGTAGTATGCAGTATTACAGTAAAAGTACTGCAGTATTACAGTAAAAGTACTGCAGTATTATAGTGATGTAGTATGCAGTATTACAGTAAAAGTACTGCAGTATTATAGTGATGTAGTATACAGTATTACAGTAAAAGTACTGCAGTATTATGAGTGATGTAGTATGCAGTATTACAGTAAAAGTACTGCAGTATTATAGTGATGTAGTATGCAGTATTACAGTAAAAGTACTGCAGTATTATGAGCGATGTAGTATGCAGTATTACAGTAAAAGTACTGCAGTATTACAGTAAAAGTACTGCAGTATTATAGTGATGTAGTATACAGTATTACAGTAAAAGTACTGCAGTATTATAGTGGTGTAGTATGCAGTATTACAGTAAAAGTACTGCAGTATTATAGTGATGTAGTATGCAGTATTACAGTAAAAGTACTGCAGTATTATAGTGATGTAGTATGTAATATTACAGTAAAAGTACTGCAGTATTATGAGTGATGTAGTATGCAGTATTACAGTAAAAGTACTGCAGTATTATAGTGATGTAGTATGTAATATTACAGTAAAAGTACTGCAGTATTATGAGCGATGTAGTATGCAGTATTACAGTAAAAGTACTGCAGTATTACAGTAAAAGTACTGCAGTATTACAGTAAAAGTACTGCAGTATTATAGTGATGTAGTATGCAGTATTACAGTAAAAGTACTGCAGTATTATGAGTGATGTAGTATGCAGTATTACAGTAAAGTACTGCAGTATTATAGTGATGTAGTATGCAGTATTACAGTAAAAGTACTGCAGTATTATAGTGATGTAGTATGCAGTATTACAGTAAAAGTACTGCAGTATTATGAGCGATGTAGTATGCAGTATTACAGTAAAAGTACTGCAGTATTATAGTGATGTAGTATGCAGTATTACAGTAAAGTACTGCAGTATTATAGTGATGTAGTATGCAGTATTACAGTAAAAGTACTGCAGTATTATGAGTGATGTAGTATGCAGTATTACAGTAAAAGTACTGCAGTATTATAGTGATGTAGTATACAGTATTACAGTAAAGTACTGCAGTATTATGAGTGATGTAGTATGCAGTATTACAGTAAAAGTACTGCAGTATTATAGTGATGTAGTATACAGTATTACAGTAAAGTACTGCAGTATTATAGTGATGTAGTATGCAGTATTACAGTAAAGTACTGCAGTATTATAGTGATGTAGTATGCAGTATTACAGTAAAAGTACTGCAGTATTATAGTGATGTAGTATGCAGTATTACAGTAAAGTACTGCAGTATTATAGTGATGTAGTATGCAGTATTACAGTAAAAGTACTGCAGTATTATGAGCGATGTAGTATGCAGTATTACAGTAAAAGTACTGCAGTATTACAGTAAAAGTACTGCAGTATTATAGTGATGTAGTATACAGTATTACAGTAAAAGTACTGCAGTATTATGAGTGATGTAGTATGCAGTATTACAGTAAAAGTACTGCAGTATTATAGTGATGTAGTATGCAGTATTACAGTAAAAGTACTGCAGTATTACAGTAAAAGTACTGCAGTATTATGAGCGATGTAGTATGCAGTATTACAGTAAAAGTACTGCAGTATTACAGTAAAAGTACTGCAGTATTATAGTGATGTAGTATGCAGTATTACAGTAAAAGTACTGCAGTATTATAGTGATGTAGTATACAGTATTACAGTAAAAGTACTGCAGTATTATGAGCGATGTAGTATGCAGTATTACAGTAAAAGTACTGCAGTATTACAGTAAAAGTACTGCAGTATTATGAGCGATGTAGTATGCAGTATTACAGTAAAAGTACTGCAGTATTACAGTAAAAGTACTGCAGTATTATAGTGATGTAGTATGCAGTATTACAGTAAAAGTACTGCAGTATTATAGTGATGTAGTATACAGTATTACAGTAAAAGTACTGCAGTATTATAGTGGTGTAGTATGCAGTATTACAGTAAAAGTACTGCAGTATTATAGTGATGTAGTATGTAATATTACAGTAAAAGTACTGCAGTATTATAGTGATGTAGTATGCAGTATTACAGTAAAAGTACTGCAGTATTATGAGTGATGTAGTATGCAGTATTACAGTAAAAGTACTGCAGTATTATAGTGATGTAGTATGTAATATTACAGTAAAAGTACTGCAGTATTATGAGCGATGTAGTATGCAGTATTACAGTAAAAGTACTGCAGTATTACAGTAAAAGTACTGCAGTATTATAGTGATGTAGTATGCAGTATTACAGTAAAAGTACTGCAGTATTATAGTGATGTAGTATGCAGTATTACAGTAAAAGTACTGCAGTATTACAGTAAAAGTACTGCAGTATTATGAGCGATGTAGTATGCAGTATTACAGTAAAAGTACTGCAGTATTACAGTAAAAGTACTGCAGTATTATAGTGATGTAGTATGCAGTATTACAGTAAAAGTACTGCAGTATTATAGTGATGTAGTATACAGTATTACAGTAAAAGTACTGCAGTATTATGAGCGATGTAGTATGCAGTATTACAGTAAAAGTACTGCAGTATTACAGTAAAAGTACTGCAGTATTATGAGCGATGTAGTATGCAGTATTACAGTAAAAGTACTGCAGTATTACAGTAAAAGTACTGCAGTATTATAGTGATGTAGTATGCAGTATTACAGTAAAAGTACTGCAGTATTATAGTGATGTAGTATACAGTATTACAGTAAAAGTACTGCAGTATTATAGTGGTGTAGTATGCAGTATTACAGTAAAAGTACTGCAGTATTATAGTGATGTAGTATGTAATATTACAGTAAAAGTACTGCAGTATTATAGTGATGTAGTATGCAGTATTACAGTAAAAGTACTGCAGTATTATGAGTGATGTAGTATGCAGTATTACAGTAAAAGTACTGCAGTATTATAGTGATGTAGTATGTAATATTACAGTAAAAGTACTGCAGTATTATGAGCGATGTAGTATGCAGTATTACAGTAAAAGTACTGCAGTATTACAGTAAAAGTACTGCAGTATTATAGTGATGTAGTATGCAGTATTACAGTAAAAGTACTGCAGTATTATGAGTGATGTAGTATGCAGTATTACAGTAAAAGTACTGCAGTATTATAGTGATGTAGTATGTAATATTACAGTAAAAGTACTGCAGTATTATGAGCGATGTAGTATGCAGTATTACAGTAAAAGTACTGCAGTATTACAGTAAAAGTACTGCAGTATTATAGTGATGTAGTATGCAGTATTACAGTAAAAGTACTGGGTTAGGGTTAGTGAAGGATTTAGTGCCATCTAGTATATAACTGTAACTGTAACTATAACTATAACTATAACTATAACTGTAACTGTAACTATAACTGTAACTGTAACTGTAACTATAACTGTAACTGTAACTGTAACTGTAACTATAACTGTAACTGTAACTATAACTGTAACTGTAACTGTAACTATAACTGTAACTATAACTAACTGTAACTGTAACTAACTATAACTGTAACTATAACTAACTGTAACTGTAACTAACTATAACTGTAACTATAACTGTAACTATAACTATAACTATAACTATAACTGTAACTGTAACTGTAACTATAACTGTAACTGTAACTATAACTATAACTGTAACTGTAACTGTAACTATAACTGTAGCTGTAACTATAACTGTAACTATAACTGTAACTGTAACTATAACTATAACTATAACTGTAACTGTAACTATAACTGTAACTGTAACTGTAACTATAACTGTAACTGTAACTGTAACTATAACTGTAGCTGTAACTATAACTGTAACTATAACTGTAACTGTAACTATAACTATAACTATAACTATAACTGTAACTGTAACTATAACTGTAACTGTAACTATAACTGTAACTGTAACTATAACTGTAACTATAACTGTAACTGTAACTGTAACTAACTGTAACTGTAACTATAACTGTAACTGTAACTATAACTGTAACTGTAACTGTAACTGTAACTATAACTGTAACTATAACTATAACTGTAACTGTAACTATAACTGTAACTGTAACTAACTGTAACTGTAACTATAACTGTAACTGTAACTATAACTGTAACTGTAACTATAACTGTAACTGTAACTATAACTGTAACTATAACTGTAACTGTAACTGTAACTAACTGTAACTGTAACTATAACTGTAACTGTAACTAACTGTAACTGTAACTATAACTGTAACTGTAACTATAACTGTAACTGTAACTATAACTGTAACTGTAACTAACTGTAACTGTAACTGTAACTAACTATAACTGTAACTATAACTGTAACTGTAACTGTAACTATAACTGTAACTGTAACTATAACTGTAACTGTAACTGTAACTATAACTGTAACTGTAACTGTAACTATAACTGTAACTGTAACTATAACTGTAACTGTAACTATAACTGTAACTATAACTGTAACTGTAACTGTAACTATAACTGTAACTATAACTGTAACTGTAACTGTAACTGTAACTAACTGTAACTGTAACTATAACTGTAACTGTAACTGTAACTATAACTGTAACTGTAACTATAACTGTAACTGTAACTGTAACTATAACTGTAACTGTAACTATAACTGTAACTGTAACTATAACTGTAACTGTAACTATAACTGTAACTATAACTGTAACTGTAACTGTAACTATAACTGTAACTGTAACTGTAACTGTAACTGTAACTATAACTGTAACTGTAACTATAACTGTAACTGTAACTGTAACTATAACTGTAACTGTAACTGTAACTGTAACTATAACTGTAACTGTAACTATAACTATAACTATAACTGTAACTGTAACTATAACTGTAACTATAACTATAACTGTAACTGTAACTGTAACTGTAACTATAACTGTAACTGTAACTGTAACCGTCTGGTTTCATATCAGATGAAACTAAACAGACTTCCTGCTCTATGACATCACTTCCTGTCACCAACACAAACACATTTGATATACCAGCAGCTCAGAGTTCAGGTCTTCATGCATCACGTTGTTATTGTTCTACATTAAAACGAATCAGCTGCTGACGTAAAGGAACATTTAATATTTACTCTTTATTTATTTATTTAGTATTAAATATCTTCAGGTTGTTTATTCAGCAGCTCAACAAACAGGTTCAACAGGTGAGTCTCACCTGCATGTTCTCATGTAGGAAACATTTCAATCTTATTACCAGATTATAACCACACATTATTGATTATCAGATTATTGATTATCAGATTATTGATGATCAGATTATTGATGATCAGATTATTGATTATCAGATTATTGATTATCAGATTAGTTCATTTAGTTTCTCTGATGACTGAAAATCATTTAAAACTCGTAAAACTTTAAAAACAAACATTTGAAGAAGTTTAAGAATAAAAAAGTGAATTTAAGACGTTTTGTGATGAACTGACGCAATACCTGATCGGGATGTGACGTCACTGACAGGTTCAAAAAATGACACGTTTCTTTGTGTTTTCACACAGCTGTAAACATCTGGCAGGATTTCAGAATAAAACAAACATCTGGATGTTGTAATCCAGGAAAGTTTCATGTTTCTATGATCTGATTGATTGATTTACTGATTTACTGATTTAACGGTTTATGGAACATAAAACCGAACAGACCCGAGTCTTACCGAGTATCGGCGATGTTTCAGGACATTTCTGTAGCTTCTCTTCCGGTTCCTCTGCTTTCTTCACCTCCGGGGCTCTCTCCCTCTGGTTACCGGGCCCCCCGGTAGAGGCACCGGGACCCCCGGTAGAGACACCGGGACTCCCGGTAGAGGCACCGGGCCGGTGTGACTGCTGGTTCTGCGTGAAGGCGAAGCGGATGTCCAGAGAACGGACGTAGAAGACGAGAGTGACGGAGATGTGGAGGAAGCAGAGCAGCACCACCAGCTTACAGGTCCGGTGCAGGAGGTGGAAGTTCCCGGTGGAGTCTCCGGTCATCCTGGCGGAGAAAACTCCCAAAAAGATCAAACCGAGCTGCGAACCGCGAGGAGAAGTAGTAGAGGAAGCTGTGCTGCCTGCTAGCTGCTGCTCTGTGTCTCCATGTTGGCTCAGAGTTTACTAGTTACACTCACACACACTCACATTCAACACGGAAACACCCAAAAACACGCACGAGCACCGGAAACGCTGCTGTCACAGGAACATCAGCTGGCAGCTTGGTGAGCTTCCGGTAAAGTCTCGGTCTCCGGTAGCTGCGTCCTTAAACTAACGAGACAAACCGGAAAAGTCCTCGTGCGCTTTATTAAAATGATTTAAAGTCCAGAAATAAAAACCAACAGCTGTTAATAAAAGCTGCAGACCGACGGCAGCGACGTCTCACCGACTAACTCCACAAACTGTACGGTTCAACGAACCGCTGACACCAAACTGACAAGGGGACGAAACCAAGCGTTACACTTCCGCTGGGGAAACTTCACAATAAAACATTTACGCGCCTTCAAAATAAAACCTTTACGCGCCTTCAAAATAAAACATTTAAGCTGCGTTCAGACCAAAAGCGTCTGACGCGAATTGAGCCGCAAGTCTACGTGACAATGAACGTAAATGTCGCGATAACACGCGATTTTATATCAGGCGGCTGCGATATGAATGAGTGAATCAAGCATCTGAAGCGGCGCGAATAAAGTTGGAAAAATGTAACTTTTCAGGCGACATCCAATCAGCGGCGAGTTTCTCCCGACGTCACAAGCGCGAATGAAGCGATGATCCAAACATGTGTATTTATGATCAAGCGGCGCGATGGAAGCGATTCAGACGCGTCAGACGCGTTTGGTCTGAACGCAGCTTTACGCACGTGCCATTAAACAGAAGT
The DNA here is from genome assembly GCF_963691925.1 of Scomber scombrus. Lineage (NCBI taxonomy): Eukaryota > Metazoa > Chordata > Actinopteri > Scombriformes > Scombridae > Scomber > Scomber scombrus. The sequence goes on along the minus strand of NC_084978.1, from coordinate 339,726 downwards.
GGAAAATATCTCGAGTCTGGTGTTTAGAAGAAGTACTGAGATACTTTACTGCTGTAAAAGTACAAATATAACCATTTAAATACAGTCAGGGATTTAGGTCATATATGAGATCAATGCAGATAATATATAAGATAAGAAGTACTTTATAAACCTCACTGTTAGTTTATTATTCTCTGGAACACGTTTATTGGGACCAGGTGGGATTCATCATGTTTACGACTGTTTGGTGAATCTGACTCGTAAATTCCACCTCACGAAAAAAAACAAGACAGATTTAAGAAAAAACTCCGAACATGTTCTTACATCTGGCCCAAGGACTCAGGGGATTTTCACAATAAAGCTCTGAGCACGTTGACCCCAACACACCAGATCCAGTCTTCCTCTTTAACAGCATCACGCTCTCCTCTCCTCATCAGTCACCAACACTTCTGCCAGACCTCAGTTCACCATCTGTTTACGTCTCTGCTCTGAACCCAGTCAGGCATCTATACTGCAGGTCATTCCCCCCTCTCTCTCTCTCTCTGTCTCTCTCTCTCTCTCTCTCTCTCTGTCTCTCTCTCTCTGTCTCTCTCTCTCTCTCTCTCTCTCTCTGTCTCTCTCTCTCTCTCTCTCTGTCTCTCTCTCTCTGTCTCTCTCTCTGTCTCTCTCTCTCTGTCTCTCTCTCTCTCTCTCTCTCTCTCTGTCTCTCTCTCTCTCTCTCTGCTCTCTCTCTCTCTGTCTCTGTCTCCTCTCTCTCTCTCTCTCTCTGTCTCTCTCTCGTCTCTCTCTGTCTCTCTCTCTCTGTCTCTCTCTCTCTCTCTCTCTCTGTCTCTCTCTCTCTGTCTCTCTCTCTGTCTCTCTCTCTCTGTCTCTCTGTGTCTCTCTCTCTGTCTCTCTCTGTCTCTCTCTCTCTGTCTCTCTCTCTCTCTCTCTGTCTCTCTGTCTCTCTGTCTCTCTCTCTCTGTCTCTCTGTCTCTCTGTCTCTCTCTCTCTCTCTCTCTGTCTCTCTGTCTCTCTGTCTCTCTCTCTC
>NC_084978.1:272539-338517 GCF_963691925.1 Scomber scombrus | reverse complement strand
CTGTCTCCTCTTGAGATAGTGGTGAGCAGTGAGTCTGCTCCTTTTGGGACAAACAGGAGGCTTTCTGATAGTGTTGCTATAGCAACCGAGGTCAGATATGTGTTTGACTGTTGTCCCTGAACGGGGTAAAGGTAACTGGAGTCAGAGGTTTGTGATGGATGGAGGACAAAGGTCCTGAGTGAGGTCTAAGCGATGTTTAGTCTGTAGACCAGGAGACTACATTCTGTATATTGTAGATGTGATGGATCTGCCCATATTTGGGCTCATCCTGTGTTATTATCTGTGTGTTTAATGTCCTGGAGACAGAAACTACAGAACTGAAGGAGCATCAGAACATAACGAGTACTGATCATTCATTCACTTCATCAAGTAAATAAACCTTTTCAACACAAGACATCCTGGACTCCTGTCTGCTCTCCTCTGATGTCTGAGCTGCATCATTAAACCTCTATCAATCAACATTTAACCTTTCTTCTGGTTTATCTTTCCTCTCTGGTTGTGTTTTTCCTTTTCAACGCTGCCATCTTGTGACCGAACATCAGACCTGACAGACATGTTTGCTCAGTGTTTCAAACAGCTGATCGGTGGGACAAATCTCCTGGGATCTTTATTCAGTTTGAAGCTCTCACTTATTACACAGGCTGCTCATATTAATAGTGAAGCATCAGTGTTAGAGCAGCATGTTACTGTTGTAGCAGCTGGAGGTGGAGCTAGTTTACACTACTTTATATACAGTTAGCTAGTTTAGTCCAGTGGTTCCCAACCTAGGGGTGGGGCCCCTCCAAAGGGTCAGCAGATAAATGTGAGGGGTGGTGAGATGATTAATGGGAAAGAAGAACAAACTAAGTTCTGATACACAGATGTGTTTTAGCTTTTGGACTTTTTCTCTAATCTTTGATTTTTGCTGAAATATTGGATCATTTGAACATTTATTGAAATGAAAGCATGTGAGAAATTTAGAGGGAAAAATCAGTATTTGGTGGAGCTGTTAACAACTCATAGACATCTGAGATGTGAGCCGACTACACACTGCTGTCTGGTTTCATCTTTAACACAAGAAAACCAAAGGTGGACTAAACTGATCTATCAGGGAGATTTAAGGCCTGGATTTACCAGCTCTCCATCTTGCCACGGACCCTCTGGCCCCGGCTGTTTTACGCGGCGCCCATGACAACAGTCGAGGCCCTGGAGAGAAAAATCAGCAGCTTCTTACGTAGATGTCTCGGGTTACCTCGCAGCCTGAGCAGTGCTGCTCTGTATGGCTCCAGCAACATCCTGCAGCTCCCAATCAGCAGCCGCGCTGAAGGATTTATGGTGTCAAGGACTCGGGAAGCGCTGCAATACAGAGAATCAAGTGATCCTAAGATGGCATCAGCTGGCATTCAGGTGCGAACAGGCAGGAAGTGGAGCGCAGACAAATCCCTCGAGGTGGCTGAATCAAAGGCTGAGTCAAGGCTGAGGCAAGGCTGAGTCAAGGCTGAGTCAAGGCTGAGTCAAGGCTGAGTCCAGGCTGAGTCCAGGCTGAGTCCAGGCTGAGTCCAGGCTGAGTCAAGGCTGAGTCCAGGCTGAGTCCAGGCTGAGTCAAGGCTGAGTCAAGGCTGAGTCAAGGCTGAGTCCAGGCTGAGTCCAGGCTGAGTCAAGGCTGAGTCCAGGCTGAGTCCAGGCTGAGTCAAGGCTGAGTCCAGGCTGAGTCCAGGCTGAGTCCAGGCTGAGTCAAGGCTGAGTCCAGGCTGAGTCCAGGCTGAGTCCAGGCTGAGTCCAGGCTGAGTCAAGGCTGAGTCCAGGCTGAGTCAAGGCTGAGTCAAGGCTGAGTCCAGGCTGAGTCAAGGCTGAGTCCAGGCTGAGTCAAGGCTGAGTCAAGGCTGAGTCAAGGCTGAGTCAAGGCTGAGTCCAGGCTGAGTCAAGGCTGAGTCCAGGCTGAGTCCAGGCTGAGTCAAGGCTGAGTCCAGGCTGAGTCCAGGCTGAGTCCAGGCTGAGTCCAGGCTGAGTCCAGGCTGAGTCAAGGCTGAGTCCAGGCTGAGTCAAGGCTGAGTCAAGGCTGAGTCCAGGCTGAGTCAAGGCTGAGTCCAGGCTGAGTCAAGGCTGAGTCAAGGCTGAGTCAAGGCTGAGTCAAGGCTGAGTCCAGGCTGAGTCCAGGCTGAGTCCAGGCTGAGTCCAGGCTGAGTCAAGGCTGAGTCCAGGCTGAGTCCAGGCTGAGTCCAGGCTGAGTCCAGGCTGAGTCAAGGCTGAGTCAAGGCTGAGTCAAGGCTGAGTCAAGGCTGAGTCCAGGCTGAGTCCAGGCTGAGGCAAGGCTGAGGCCAGGCTGAGTCAAGGCTGAGTCCAGGCTGAGTCAAGGCTGAGTCAAGGCTGAGTCCAGGCTGAGTCCAGGCTGAGTCCAGGCTGAGTCAAGGCTGAGTCAAGGCTGAGTCCAGGCTGAGTCCAGGTTGAGTCAAGGCTGAGTCAAGGCTGAGTCAAGGCTGAGTCAAGGCTGAGTCAAGGCTGAGTCAAGGCTGAGTCCAGGCTGAGTCCAGGCTGAGTCCAGGCTGAGTCCAGGCTGAGTCAAGGCTGAGTCAAGGCTGAGTCAAGGCTGAGTCAAGGCTGAGTCAAGGCTGAGTCAAGGCTGAGTCCAGGCTGAGTCCAGGCTGAGTCAAGGCTGAGTCAAGGCTGAGTCAAGGCTGAGTCCAGGCTGAGTCCAGGCTGAGTCCAGGCTGAGTCCAGGCTGAGTCCAGGCTGAGTCCAGGCTGAGTCAAGGCTGAGTCAAGGCTGAGTCAAGGCTGAGTCCAGGCTGAGTCAAGGCTGAGTCCAGGCTGAGTCAAGGCTGAGTCAAGGCTGAGTCCAGGCTGAGTCAAGGCTGAGTCAAGGCTGAGTCAAGGCTGAGTCAAGGCTGAGTCCAGGCTGAGTCCAGGCTGAGTCCAGGCTGAGTCCAGGCTGAGTCCAGGCTGAGTCCAGGCTGAGTCAAGGCTGAGTCAAGGCTGAGTCAAGGCTGAGTCAAGGCTGAGTCCAGGCTGAGTCCAGGCTGAGTCAAGGCTGAGTCAAGGCTGAGTCCAGGCTGAGGCAGAAGGTGCTGGAGGGCGAGCAGGCATTGGCTACTTCCCAACAACCAGGGTCAACAACGCTCAAGGCAAGGAGCAACATCCTGTCCAGGAGGAACGAACCAGCAGGATCACCTGGGCCAACATCTGGAGAGCAAACTCCTACCTCAGGTTCTTAGTCCAAGCTGTGTATGTGGTAGTACTACCAAGTCCAGCAAACCTCCATGTCTGGGGCTGCGAAACACCCTCCTGCCCCCTTTGTCCAGGAAGGGGAACCTTGGAACAACAGCTTCCCCCTCGGTGACTGGCGCTATCGCTGGCGCTTAGAGCAGCAACTGAAAGCATTGCCATCAACAACCATCGAGGGCCAAAGTCCATCACCTTCCTCAAAGCCGGAGAGAAGCAACTACCGGGACATAAGTCACTGCCACCGACTGGCAGATGGAAGTATATCTCAGCAAACAGCACGGCTCAGACCAGACTGATTCAGAATCTGATCTGATCTTCACCCTGCTGGGCTTCATCTGAGGCAAAGAGGAAGCAACCAGGATCAACCCCGGCTGGGTCGCCCGATGACCCGGGTTACATCATGTGTCCCAGCGAAGCCACAGGATTTATCTTTCACCTTATTTAAAAGCTTGTTATATTATATATATATTATATATATATATATATATATTATATATATACCTCAAACTGTACTACAGTAAAGTACTAGTACCTCTAACTGTACTACAGTAAAGTACAAGTACCTCTAACTGTACTACAGTAAAGTACTAGTACCTCTAACTGTACTACAGTAAAGTACAAGTACCTCTAACTGTACTACAGTAAAGTACAAGTACCTCTAACTGTACTACAGTAAAGTACTAGTACCTCTAACTGTACTACAGTAAAGTACAAGTACCTCTAACTGTACTACAGTAAAGTACAAGTACCTCTAACTGTACTGCGGTAAAGTACAAGTACCTCTAACTGTACTACAGTAAAGTACTAGTACCTCTAACTGTACTGCGGTAAAGTACAAGTACCTCTAACTGTACTACAGTAAAGTACTAGTACCTCTAACTGTACTGCGGTAAAGTACAAGTACCTCTAACTGTACTACAGTAAAGTAATAGTACCTCTAACTGTACTACGGTAAAGTACAAGTACCTCTAACTGTACTACAGTAAAGTACTAGTACCTCTAACTGTACTACAGTAAAGTACAAGTACCTCAAACTGTACTACAGTAAAGTACAAGTACCTCAAACTGTACTACGGTAAAGTATAAGTACCTCTAACTGTACTACGGTAAAGTATAAGTACCTCTAACTGTACTACAGTAAAGTACAAGTACCTCTAACTGTACTACAGTAAAGTACAAGTACCTCTAACTGTACTACGGTAAAGTATAAGTACCTCTAACTGTACTACGGTAAAGTACAAGTACCTCAAACTGTACTACGGTAAAGTACTAGTACCTCAAACTGTACTACGGTAAAGTACTAGTACCTCTAACTGTACTACGGTAAAGTACTAGTACCTCTAACTGTACTACAGTAAAGTACTAGTACCTCTAACTGTACTACGGTAAAGTACAAGTACCTCAAACTGTACTACAGTAAAGTACAAGTACCTCTAACTGTACTACAGTAAAGTACTAGTACCTCAAACTGTACTACAGTAAAGTACTAGTACCTCTAACTGTACTACAGTAAAGTACAAGTACCTCTAACTGTACTACAGTAAAGTACTAGTACCTCTAACTGTACTACAGTCAAGTACAAGTACCTCTAACTGTACTACAGTAAAGTACAAGTACCTCTAACTGTACTACAGTAAAAAGTACTAGTACCTCTAACTGTACTACAGTAAAGTACTAGTACCTCTAACTGTACTACAGTAAAGTACAAGTACCTCTAACTGTACTACAGTAAAGTACTAGTACCTCTAACTGTACTACAGTAAAGTACAAGTACCTCTAACTGTACTACAGTAAAGTACAAGTACCTCTAACTGTACTACAGTAAAGTACAAGTACCTCTAACTGTACTACAGTAAAGTACTAGTACCTCAAACTGTACTACAGTAAAGTACTAGTACCTCTAACTGTACTACAGTAAAGTACTAGTACCTCTAACTGTACTACAGTAAAGTACTAGTACTTACTATTGAACCATTAAGAAGTTACCAAATGTTTTATTATTATTATTGAAACTTGACGGCGTGCTGACGTCACAGCGGTCGGACGCCGCTGGCTGTTTGGAGTGCGTGCTGACGTCACGGCCGTGCGTCGCTGTGGAGGAATGTGCAGAAACTTTTCTTCTTTCTGATTTTCATCGAAGAAAAAGAAGAAAAAACGTGAACTGGAGTCAGAGAAGCTTCCTCAGAGATCCAGAGAGAGGACCGGCAGCAGGCGGTGAGTGTGTCCGCCTCTCGGTGCCGCTGGGCGGGGAAGAGAGGGAGAGAAAGGCCGCTGAGAGGAAAGTTGTTGGTAGTTTTTATTAAAATGGAGTCAGCAGCAGGTCGGAGAAGAAAGGCGCTGTCCGGGGCTGATCAGCACCACACACACACACACACACACACACACACACACACACTCACACGGGACCGGGCCGTTCTCCCGGTTAAAACACCGGAACAGCTCCGTTAAAACACTTTAAATCACTTTTTATTACATTTATCTGACTTCCGCAAACTTTCTCTGAAATGGCTGCAAAGAAAAAAAAAACACAACTTCCTTTAAATGTTCAATAAAGTTTAATTTAAAGTCGATTAAAAAGCTTTTTAACGCGATTTAACCGGATAAAATAGTTTAAATGAGTTTAAAAGAGTTTAAACTTCTGAGCAGAAACTTTAAACTTTAACACGATGTTTGATGTTTGAAGAGTAAAATAACTTTATGCTTTACGTCCTTCTCTCGTATCACCATGGTAACAGGTTAGTGAGCGTGGATCAGCTGTTCTGTGTATTTAACGGGATGTTTTATTAGAGCTTCTCAGTTAAAGGTTAAAGTTTAATGTTAGTGTGTCGCTGTCTCTGAGCTGTGGTGCTGTTTCAAAATGGCTGACACACATTTACAGCCTGGTCCCAGCTTCCGCAGCAAAGTGTCAGAGCCTGCAAACAGCCTGCAAACAGTCTGCAAACAGCCTGCAAACAGCCTGAAAGTAGCCTGCAAACAGCCTGCAAACAGCCTGCAAACAGCCTTCAAACAGTCTGCAAACAGCCTGCAAACAGCCTTCAAACAGTCTGAAAGTAGCCTGCAAACAGCCTGCAAACAGCCTGCAAACAGCCTGCAAACACTCTGCAAACAGCCTGCAAACAGTCTGCAATCAGCCTGCAAACAGTCTGCAAACAGCCTTCAAACAGTCAGCAAACAGCCTGAAAGTAGCCTGCAAACAGCCTGCAAACAGCCTGCAAACAGCCTGCAAACACTCTGCAAACAGTCTGCAAACAGCCTGCAAACACTCTGCAAACAGTCTGCAAACAGCCTTCAAACAGCCTGCAAACAGCCTGCAAACAGCCTGCAAACAGCCTTCAAACAGCCTTCAAACAGCCTGCAAACACTCTGCAAACAGCCTGCAAACAGCCTGCAAACAGTCTGCAAACAGCCTTCAAACAGCCTGCAAACAGCCTGCAAACCTGCTCAGACCCAGTTTAGATTCTGCAGAAATGCATCTAAAACTTTCTGAGATCAAAAGTTTACAAACCAAACAGCTGATCAACAGGTTCTGTTTTATTCCAGTTCAGCAGAAGCACAAACCAGCAGTCAGTGTGTTTACTGTAATGATTCCTCCTGTTCATACTGACCATTAGAAGATCCCTTCATCATGTTTACTGTAATGATTCCTCCTGTTCATACTGACCATTAGAAGATCCCTTCATCATGTTTACTGTAATGATTCCTCCTGTTCATACTGACCATTAGAAGATCCCTTCATCATGTTTACTGTAATGATTCCTCCTGTTCATACTGACCATTAGAAGATCCCTTCATCATGTTTACTGTAATGATTCCTCCTGTTCATACTGACCATTAGAAGATCCCTTCATCATGTTTAATGTAATGATTCCTCCTGTTCATACTGACCATTAGAAGATCCCTTCATCATGTTTACTGTAATGATTCCTCCTGTTCATACTGACCATTAGAAGATCCCTTCATCATGTTTACTGTAATGATTCCTCCTGTTCATACTGACCATTAGAAGATCCCTTCATCATGTTTACTGTAATGATTCCTCCTGTTCATACTGACCATTAGAAGATCCCTTCATCATGTTTACAATGGAAGTGATGGAGGACTAAACCTACAGTCCTCCTTCTGTGGAAACATGGATTTAAAAGTTGATCTGAAGCTAATATGAAGCTTCAGAATCAGATACTAACTCAAACTGATGATGATCAATAGAAGCTGATCAGATACTAATGGAGCTTTTCCACTACACCGTTCCAGCACGACTCGCCTCGACTCGCCTTGGTTCTTTTTGCGTTTCCACCAGGGATAGTACCTGGTACCTGGTCCTTTTTTAGTACCTGCTCTGGTTCCAAGCGAGCCGAGCCGGTACTAAAATGTGACGTCATCAGACTGCCGGCCACTGATTGGTAGTTGTCGCTGGAAGAGTCATGAGCCGTCCCACAAGAATCAAACCCGGCATTTTTAAATGCCGGGCTATACGGCGTTACCATAGTTACAGCTATACGGCGTTACCATAGTTACAGCTATACGGCGTTACCATAGTTACAGCGTTACCATAGTTACAGCGTTACCATAGTTACAGCTATACGGCTCAATGTTCTTGCTTTGTGTGAGACAGAAAGCCTCATACAGCAGCAAGTACACCATCGCCTCCATGTCCTCCATGTTTATGTGTTTGTGTCGCGTATAAAACGAAGTCACGGCAGTTTCGCGGAGCCGTTGCTATGACGACCCCGCCCACGTTGAGTAGGTACTTTTATGTAATGGAAAAGGAACCATGCCGAGTCGAGGCGAGCCGAGCTGGAACTGTTTGGTGGAAAAGCTCCATAACTCACACTGATGATCAATAGAAGCTGATCATCTTCCTCCATCACTGAACACTGGAAGCACATCACAAGTTTATTAAGTGCTGTAATCTTTTCCTTCCTGATGCAGTATGTGATCTATGAATATTCAGTATGAACGGGAGGAAAACCTGTTTACTGTTCATATGGACCATTATGATCCAACCTCTTAATGTAAAGCTCAGATAATGAGGTTCAGCCTTCAGGCTCCTGCAGGCCGGCGGACGGTTGGTGCTTTTATGAAACTGAAACTTTACCATGTTTTATTTTACTTTGAGCTCAAACTAACAAGAACACGTTGTTGTGTCTGGAACCTGAAAGATGTTTCTGTGAACACTGATGAAACTAAAACCACAGAGACATAATAACGTCTGTCGTCCGTCTGCAGCTTCTCGTGCTGAACATGGCGGCTCAGACGGTGTTTCCTGTGGAGATGTTTCCTGGGGGAGTTTCCCTGATGGAGGACGCTCAGAGCGACTTCCCCAGAAACACGCTGCCCGCTCCTCAGCTGGTGATGCTGGCTAACGTAGCGGCGGCAGAGGGAGGCGGCGGCGGGGGGGGCGATGGTGGAGCGACCGACGAGAAGGAGATGATGGAGCTGAAGACTGTTGGATGCAGCTACTCAGACAGCGAAGATGAGAGCATCATCAGGTCAGGAAGTAGTTTAATCACAGCTGAGCTCTCAGAGCGGAAACAGTTTAATCCAACATTAATACAGCAAGTAAAACTGTTCATTAAAAGTTAAAATGTAGAAGAGAAGATGCTGCATATATCAATCTGTAGTTTCTTCTTATTTTCACGTATAAGACACATAAGTGAAGTAAATATGAGTTAATGAAATATTAATGAAGTGTTTTAGGAACTGGTTTGATGGATATTGAACATTAAACCAGTCGTCCACAGTGGGAGCGTTTGTTTTATTCACCCTCTGAGCCTAACGATGGCTCACCTGTGTGCAGGTACAGCTACGACAACCAGAACCACAGAGAGGTCTGCATCATCGAGTACCCCGAGTCTCCGGGCCCGGGCATCGTCGCCGTGGTCGTAGGAAACGACGAGGAGGAAGATGAGGAGGAAGACGACGGGGACAAAGCCGAAGACCTGTCGCGTAACCCTGAGACTCGAACCTCAGCCGGCAGCAAAGCGCCGCCGCCGCCGCCGAGCGCCAAACGTAAAGACGGCATCGCAGCGGTAACCGTGGAGGCGCCAAAGAAGAAGAAGCCGTTCCACTGTAAACCTTGTCACTTCCAGGCTCAGAACGAGCAGGAGTTTGTGGATCACCTGAGCACGCACGCCGTTAGCAAGATGATGGTGGTCAACCGCGTGGAGGGGCGGAGCAAGGCCAAGACCAAGGAGGCGGAGTCACCTGACTCACAGGCAGCTTCAGGTGGGGAGGGGGAGAGCGGGGGGGAGGCAGGCGGAGACAGCAAAGGGCTGATCCGGTGTGAGCGGTGCGGATACAACACCAACCGCTACGACCATTACATCGCTCACCTGAAGCACCACAGCAAGGAGGGAGAGGACCACAGGTAACACACACACACCTGTACACCACACACCTGTACACCTGTACACCTGTACACCACACACCTGTACACCTGTACACCTGTACACCACACACCTGTACACCTGTACACCACACACCTGTACACCTGTACACCTGTACACCTGTACACCTGTACACCTGTACACCACACACCTGTACACCTGTACACCTGTACACCACACACCTGTACACCTGTACACCACACACCTGTACACCTGTACACCACACACCTGTACACCTGTACACCACACACCTGTACACCTGTACACCACACACCTGTACACCTGTACGGCTCCACATCCTGATCAGTGCGTTAAACCTGTCTGTCTGTCTGTCTCTCAGGGTGTTTAAGTGTGTTAAACCTGTCTGTCTGTCTGTCTCTCAGGGTGTTTAAGTGTGTTAAACCTGTCTGTCTGCCTGTCTGTCTCTCAGGGTGTTTAAGTGTGTTAAACCTGTCTGTCTGCCTGTCTGTCTCTCAGGGTGTTTAAGTGTGTTAAACCTGTCTGTCTGCCTGTCTGTCTCTCAGGGTGTTTAAGTGTACTCTGTGCCCGTACACCACCGTCAGTCAGTATCACTGGAGGAAACACCTGAGGAACCATTTCCCCAGCAAACTGCACACCTGCAGCCAGTGCTCCTACTTCTCTGACCGCAAGAGCAACTACATCCAGCACATCCGCACACACACAGGTAGGACACACACACACACACACACACACACACACACACACACACTGGGGTATCACCTCTTCCGGGGAAGGTACCACCTCTTCCGGGGAGGGTACCACCTCTCCCGGGGAGGGTACCACCTCTCCCGGGGAAGGTACCACCTCTCCTGGGGAAGGTACCACCTCTCCTGGGGAGGGTATCACCTCTCCTGGGGAAGGTACCACCTCTCCCGGGGAAGGTACCACCTCTCCTGGGGAGGGTATCACCTCTCCTGGGGAAGGTACCACCTCTCCTGGGGAGGGTACCACCTCTCCGGGGGAAGGTACCACCTCTCCTGGGGAGGGTACCACCTCTCCTGGGGAAGGTACCACCTCTCCTGGGGAGGGTATCACCTCTCCTGGGGAAGGTACCACCTCTCCCGGTGAAGGTACCACCTCTCCCGGTGAAGGTACCACCTCTCCCGGGGAGGGTACCACCTCTCCTGGGGAGGGTACCACCTCCTCTGGGGAGGGTACCACCTCCTCTGGGGAAGGTACCACCTCTCCTGGGGAGGGTAGCACCTCTCCTGGGGAGGGTACCACCTCTCCTGGGGAAGGTACCACCTCTCCCGGGGAGGGTACCACCTCTCCCGGGGAGGGTACCACCTCTCCTGGGGAATGTACCACCTCTCCTGGGGAGGGTACCACCTCTCCTGGGGAAGGTACCACCTCTCCTGGGGAATGTACCACCTCTCCTGGGGAGGGTACCACCTCTCCTGGGGAATGTACCACCTCTCCCGGGGAAGGTACCACCTCTCCCGGGGAATGTACCACCTCTCCTGGGGAGGGTACCACCTCTCCCGGGGAGGGTACCACCTCTCCCGGGGAAGGTACCACCTCTCCCGGGGAATGTACCACCTATCCTGGGGAGGGTGCCACCTCTCCCGGGGAATGTACCACCTCTCCTGGGGAGGGTGCCACCTCTCCTGGGGAATGTACCACCTCTGCTGGGGAGGGTACCACCTCTCCTGGGGAGGGTATCACCTCTCCTGGGGAAGGTACCACCTCTCCTGGGGAAGGTACCACCTCTCCTGGGGAGGGTACCACCTCTCCTGGGGAGGGTACCACCTCTCCTGGGGAGGGTACCACCTCTCCTGGGGAAGGTACCACCGGTGTTGGATGTCTTCACAACCTTCTTTGTTGGAGCCATGACTCTTCCACAAAGCTCTGTTGTGAAGCTCAGACTCAGATTTCACTTGTTTCAATAAGACAGAACCTCTCAGACTCTCAGCTGATTGTTCTGCCATTGAAAGACCCGACTCTGATTTCCCTCTCAAATGACACGATAATCCGAGAGGTTCACACACTGCTGCTACACACAGATATGGACAATCGTTCTTTGTCTTATTTGTTAACTGATGTCTGTTTATCTGGTTTCAGGACATATTCATGCAGAAAAAGAACAAATTCTAATGTGTTGTTTGTGTGTGTTGTGCAGGTGTGCGTCCTTTCCAGTGTCCATACTGTGACTACTCCAGTTCACAGAAGACCCACCTGACCAGACACATGAGGACTCACTCCGGTCAGTCGTTCACTCTCCAACATCTGTCTTTACACACAGCGCGAGATAAAGGACAGAGCAGCAGGAACAGTGCAGAGATCAGTGAGACAGGCTGTGATCCTTCCTCAGTACATCACCAGCTGTGAACTCTAGACTCCAGCCATGAGTCTCCAACTTCAGACTCAACTAAATCAAACAGGGAACATTAAACCAAAGCATGTTTGTGTCGAGTTATCGATCGAAACCACAAACTTATAACTAAACTTCAGATTTAATACCAGCGAGGATTTCATTAAGTGAAATCACAAGATGGCACGTTTAAAGGACCAGTGTGTCAGAGTCAGATCTAGAGTCGGATCTAGAGTCAGATCCAGAGTCAGATCCGGAGTCGGATCTAGAGTCGGATCCAGAGTCGGATCTAGAGTCGGATCCAGAGTCGGATCTAGAGTCAGGTCTAGAGTCAGGTCTAGAGTCAGGTCTAGAGTCAGATCCAGAGTCGGATCTAGAGTCAGATCTAGAGTCAGATCTAGAGCCTCTAGCTTGTCTGGATTCTGGACTTGATACTCAGTAGTAGTTGTAGCAGTAGTAATAGAAACCAGCAGCAGATGATGATGATGCTCTTGTGTTAATCTGTGAGTTGTAGTATTCCCAGCAGTAGTAGTGGTTATACTGGTAACAGTAACCAGCAGTAACAGTAACCAGCAGTAACAGTAACCAGCAGTAACAGTAACCAGCAGTAATGTACAGTAGTAGTAACAGTAACCAGCAGTAACAGTAACCAGCAGTAACGGTAACCAGTAGTAACAGTAACCAGCAGTAACGGTAACCAGCAGTAACAGTAACCAGCAGTAATGTACAGTAGTAGTAACAGTATGATGATGCTCTTTATGTTGATGTTTCACCATGTCTGTGTTTGTGCTCTCACTGAAGCAGCCGTGTGGGATTAACCTGGTAAAGTGATTTAATGCAGAACTCTGTGCTGTGACTTCCTGTGTGTGTACCTGTGTACCTGTCTGTGCACACAGACACAGATCAGCCTGTAGGTTACACCTCACACTGATCTGCTCTGTGTGGACTCTGAATCTACCTGCATGACATCATGGTTCAGGTGTTTGTTTGTTCTGATTCTGCATGTAAAGTTCAGGAGAACATTCAGTCAGTTGTCTCTGATGTGTTTCTGTTTAACAATAAACTTCATTTTCAGTTAATATAAATAAATGTAATTAATATTAATTAAAAGCAGCAGAGTCACCATGGATGAAATGCAGTTTTATATTTTGACTCTTCTTTAGTTCTTTATGACAGTAAACTGAATGTTTTTGAATATGTGAGGATGATGAAATGTCAGAAAATGAGATGACATTCAGTTTACTGTCATAAAGAACTAACGAAAGCAGGAAAAGTTCACATTTAAGAAGCTGCAATCAGGGAATTTAGACTTTTTTCCCATTAATTTAATAGTTGGCAACTAATTGAATAATTAATTGTTGCAGCTCTTGGTGGTTTTATGTAAAATTAAATGAAAAACTTTAAAACGCTGCTAACAGTTATTTTAATTTAACATTATTCTGCTGATTGTTTTCTGGATCAAACATTTAATCTGTAAATAATGAAAATGTTTGTTATAATTTAAAAAAGGACTGAAATTATTATTTAATGATTTTAATAGTTGGCAGTTATTTTTCTGTTGATCTATTAATTGATCAGCTGGTTGTTGCAGCTCTAGTTAAACAGCTGCTGAACCTGCTGCTGCATGAACCCTCCTGTACGCTGCCACGCCTCCTCTGCAGCATCCTAACTCTAACCCTTCCTGTGTGCAGGTGAGCGGCCTTTCAAGTGTGAGAGCTGTAACTACTTGGCAGCCAATCAGCACGAAGTGACCCGCCACGCCCGACAGGTGCACAACGGCCCCAAACCTCTGGCCTGCCCGTACTGCGACTACAAGACCGCAGACCGCAGCAACTTCAAGAAGCACGTGGAGTTGCACCTGAACCCTCGCCAGTTCCTCTGCCCGCTCTGCAAGTACGCCGCCTCCAAGAAATGCAACCTGCAGTACCACATCAAGTCCCGACACTCCGGCTGCAAGGCTCCCGTGGACGTCTCTAAGGTCAAACTGCGCATCAAGAAACCCGGCACCGACGACGGCTCCAAAGCCAACAAGTTTGAGAATTCATCTAGTGTGGAGGAGGACATCGACGTGGACGAAGACGAGGAGCTCGATCCCATCGAAAAACAATCGAGTCCCATCAATCTGTCAATCAAGAAGAGCAGCAAGCCCAGCGTTGCCCAACCGGCGCAGAGCGAAACACCCGACAAGGTCCAGAAGAAAGCCAACGTCGCCTCTGAGAAAGACAAACCACCAAAGACGAAGGACAAGGTGGAGCCGGAGAAAAAGGTCTCAACGAGGCAGAAGAAGATGGAGAAGATCAGCGAGAGTCCTGCCGAGAGCTCAGGAACTCAGACAGAGACTCCAGCTGCTGTCAACGCTGACAACAAAACCAAGAGACGAGTCAAGAAGCTGCCGGCAGAGAAAACTGCTGTCCAAGACCAGGCAGAAGTACCCGAACCTGAAAAAGACCAGAAGGAGACGTCTGACCCACAGAGAGCCGTGGAGGAAAGAGCAGTGAGACAGAAAGTAGAGAAAGAGGAAGAGAAGAAGCCTGAGGAGAAAGAGAAAGAACAGCTGAAGACCGAGAGCAGCGGAAAGGAGAACAAAAGCCTCAACAAGCTGAGGAAGTCTGGATCAAAGAAGTCCGAGAAAAGTGCTGAATGTGCCGAAGCAGCTGTGCAGAAACCAGGAGGCGCTGAGAAAAAGGAAAAGGCTGTCAAAGAAAAGGCAGCGAAGAGGAAAGCGGTGGAGGCTTTAGACCTTTCCAAGAAGTCCTCGTCTGAGACGCCCGCAAAGACCAGGCGGATGAAAGCCTCAGCTGCCGAAAAGCCGCCATCAAAACCGGCTTCAGAGGACACGAACAAGTCACTCGATGCCACTCCAACACAACTCAAGTCCACCGGGACTCCATCGAAGCAGAAGAAGACCAGGCCCTCCAACCAGAAAGCCACCGCACTCCAGCAGACCGCTAAAGACAAGACGAGCAGTCCGCCAGCCGCTCAGCTGCTCCAGCCGCCGGCCGACCCCCCCCAGGAGGAAACGCCTCCGTCAGTGCTGCAGACTCCTGACAGACCCTCAGAGAAGATGGACGTGACGCCTCCCGCTGCCGAGGACCGCCCTGCTCCAACCTTCGCCAAACCCACATCGCCGCCGTCTCTGGTGCTGCCGGGCCAGCGCAGCAAACCCGCCGACCCCGAGGACGACGAGGGCATCCACAGCAGCCACGAGGGAGGAAGTGACATCAGCGACAGCGCCTCCGAGGGCAGCGACGACTCCGGCCTGAACGGTAACGGAGGCGCCGGTTCGGGGAAGATGGCGAACGACCCCGAAACGCCCACGGACGAAATCCCGACGCCGACCGAGCTCAAGAGCCACATGTGCATCTTCTGCGACCGCACGTTCCCTCTGGAGGCCGAGTACCGGCGCCACCTGAACCGCCACCTGGTCAACGTCTACTACATGGACGCCGCCAAGGGGCAGAACTGAAGTCCCGTTTCCATGGCGACTCGGCCTGCGAGGACTCGAAGCAGAAACTTTATATTCGGGCCGTCAGAAACCAGAGCGAGTTTATGTCCTGAAACACGGTTACATACAACACATGGAACCTTTAAAAGTCGTCTGCCAGCAGGAGGCGCCGTCGTTTATCTGAATATTTAATGTTCAAATGTTGAGTTTTCTGTTGAAGCTTCATTCAGACATCACTTTACTGTCTGTGGTGCGCCACTGCACCTTACTGTCACCTACTGCCCCTACTGCCCCCTACTGCCCCTACTGTCACCTACTGCCCCTACTGTCATCTACTGCCCCCTACTGCCCCTGCTGTCACCTACTGCCCCCTACTGTCACCTACTGGCCCCTGCTGTCACCTACTGCCCCCTACTGTCACCTTACTGGCCCCTGCTGTCACCTACTGCCCCCTACTGTCACCTACTGCCCCTACTGTCACCTACTGCCCCCTACTGCCCCTACTGCCCCTACTGTCACCTACTGTCACCTTACTGGCCCCTGCTGTCACCTACTGCCCCCTACTGTCACCTACTGGCCCCTACTGCCCCTACTGCCCCTACTGTCACCTTACTGGCCCCTGCTGTCACCTACTGCCCCCTACTGTCACCTACTGGCCCCTGCTGTCACCTACTGCCTCCTACTGTCACCTACTGTCACCTACTGCCCCTTACTGTCACCTACTGCACCTTACTGTCACCTACTGGCCCCTACTGTCACCTACTGTCCCCTACTGTCACCTACTGCCCCTACTGTCACCTACTGCCCCTTACTGCCCCCTGCTGTCACCTACTGTCCGGTGCTGCCCCCTACTGGCCCCTGCTGCCCCTTCTGTCCTTCCTGTCGTCGTCCAATCACATGGATGATTTCTGACCGGCGCCTGTGACATCACTTCCTGTTTAACTGCATCTGTATAAAAGAAAACAAGCATTCGACTGTAAAATACTAAAATGTCTCCAAATATGATTTTCTATGATTAATTTTCCATTTTTTATCTCGTCAGTGCCTTCGACAATCATTCATGATCCTCGTTTTCCTCTCTGGATCCACGGTTAAACTTCGGTGTGTGTGTGTGTGTGTGTGTGTGTGTGTGTGTGTGTGTGTGTGTGTGTGTGTGTGTGTGTGTGTGTGTGTGTCTGCTAACACATTAACTACTCTTCTCTGCGCTGTAATCAGGATCAAAGCTCTGGACGGTTATTTTCTTCATTTGTAAACATTGATTAGTTTCATTGTGCTTAGTGAGGCGTTAAACATCAGTTAAACATCAGTTAAACATCAGTTAAACATCAGTGCTGTAAAATCAGAAGCTTGTTTCTTTTTGTGCAATATTCTTTTTTTTCTTTTCTTTTGTAGAGAAACCAAAGTCAACGTGAGTCTGTGTGTTTTTTTTTTATTGCTGTACAGAAACTTTAATTTCCTTCAGCTCTGATTGGTGGACAGTGATCAGCAGTTGTTTTAGTTTCTGGACGTGTTGTCTCACATTTTGGTGTCTGAGGATCAATCTGCTGATCGATTGATCGTCAGGTTAAACTGATCAGAAGTCAGCAGGAGGACGAGGCTCATGTGGGGTTTTTTATCTTTTCATTATCAACTATTAAATTCTCCTGAGAGACTAAAATGATATCTGATGATGATGATGATGATGATGATGATGATGATGAAGAGACTTTGTACATGATTAAATAAAGTTGTGTTTAAACGGATCTGCTCTCTGGTCTCAATCATAGACTGTATATAAAATGGACGTAACATCTGTGATGTCACCCATTGGTTTGTGGACTGCTGCTCGGAGGCCAATAGTATCGGATCTGAGCAGCGCCATCTTGAACATTTCAGGTGCATGCTGGGAAAAATTAAAACATGGATTCTACTTATATGGGCATCAGGAGGAGCATGAGGCGCCCTCCTGAACCTGTGAACCAATCAACCTGTCAATCACCACGTAGCCACGCCCTAATGCATACCCTGCTTTATCGTCACATATAAAATCAGGGAGGCCAAAATGTCCCAAATGAACATCATACTGCATTGAAGAAGGCTTTAAACTAGCGATTGAGACCATAAACACATTTTGAAAACGTTTACTGAGGTTAGAAATCAAGTGAGAAGTTGGTGAATTCTCCATTGACTTGTATAGAGACGGAAGTCCTTTTGACACCAAAACGGTCGCCCCCTGGTGGCCTTTTGATAGAATGCAGTTTTAAGTTACTTCCTGGTTGGCATCATTTCAGAGGACCGGAACTCCCCACCTGGTTAAAACATGTAAATGTTTCCTGGTCTCCATGGTAACCCAGAGTAAATGTAATATTTAGAACAATTGTATTCCATTAGCTTTATTTAATATAAAGTTATAATGTAAGATCATGCCAAACTAGTTGATATGGTGTTTTATTGACAATTTACTGTTTTTAAGCAAGTTGAATTATTTGGTACAAAGTTTTTATGGTTACACCACTTAGACATTTTTGCCATAATCCTCTAATATATTCTCTCTAAATGGATTAAAAGCAGAAATTTGATGCTGAGTCCACAAAAAAAGAATGTGTGAAGTTATTCATACGTTTATTTTATCTATAACAGACTCAGAGAGCAGCGGCTAACGTTAGCGGCTCCTCTCCTCTGAGACAGAGACAGTGTTGTTGTTTGGTACTGAAATCCTCTGTAGCCGACTGTTACCCGTCATCACCCCCCCCCCCCCCTCCCCCCCTCCCCCCCCCTTACAGCTGGGTTTATAATGTTTCTGGCAATCAACAATGACATCATTCTAATGTCAACAATGACATCATTCTAATGTCAACAATGACATCATTCTAATGTCAACAATGACATCATTCTAATGTCAACAATGACATCATTCTGGAAAATAAATAAACAACTGATTGTAACTAGTGTTTCCTGGTTGTTTGTGGCTCCGGTTTGAACCTTCGTATCCATAGCAACCGATAGTTACACAAGCAGCATTTTATGTTTATTTGATACTTCTTAATTCAACTTTAATATAAACAGACTTCTATAATTATTGAGTTCACACTGATTTCATTTTATACAATAAAGTTTATTAATAAATTGTAATATATCCATTATTACATCTCTTAACCAGGGTTCATGTTTATATTCTGTACAGAAACATTATCGGCCAATAGATCGATATCAGCCAGATCCCATAATGTTCATATCAGAGCTTCCTGTTTGCTTCAGTGCCAAAAAATATTTCTTAAAGTTTAAAGTATAAAAAAGAAAAAGCTGTTTCAGAGACGCTGCGTCAACACACAGACGCTCGTCCACAGTAACGAGTCTTAAATACGACGGAGACATCAGGTGATCACTTCCTGTTTGGACAGAAAGAGAGGACAGACGGAGGACAGACGGAGGACAGACAGACGGAGGACAGACAGAGGGAGGACAGACAGACGGAGGACAGACGGAGGACCGACAGACGGAGGACAGACGGAGGACAGACAGATGGAGGACAGACGGAGGACAGACGGAGGACAGACGGAGGACAGATGGAGGACAGACGGAGGACAGACAGACGGAGGACAGACAGACGGAGGACAGACAGACGGAGGACAGACGGACGGAGAACAGGACCAGGAGGATCATTTCTTCTTCTTCTTCTTCTTCACCTGCAGTCTCTCGGCCCCGTTGGCAGACATCCCGTCCTCCAGTCGTCCCGCCGGCTTCACGGTTTTGTAGGCGGCAGATTTTGGGATCCGTTGTCCCTTCAGAGACACGATGTGAGGAAGCAGCGGCGGCGTCCTCACACTGTAACCTGCTGCCTCCGGACCGTGAACCCTCAGCAGCAGCTGGTCTCCCTCCACCCCCGTCACTGCCACCCAACCTGGAGACAGAGACACACCTGTCCTTACACCTGTCCTCACTGAGACATACCTGTCCTTACACCTGTTCTTACACCTGTCCTTACTGAGACACACCTGTCCATCACACCTGTCCTTACACCTGTTCTTACACCTGTCCATCACACCTGTCCTTACTGAGACACACCTGTCCATCACACCTGTCCTTACTGAGACACACCTGTCCATCACACCTGTCCTTACTGAGACACACCTGTCCTTACACCTGTCCTCACTGAGACACACCTGTCCATCACACCTGTCCTCACTGAGACACACCTGTCCATCACACCTGTCCTTACTGAGACACACCTGTCCTCAGACGTACACATGTTTCAGACGATGACATCATCTCATTGTTACCTGCAGATGACAGTGTGATGTCAGCAGCGGCCTCCAGGTGACCTCGACCCTCCAGCTTGAAGTCCTGAGGAAGCAGCGATGGAAACTCCTTCATCCTCTCCGACCCTCCGAGAGGAACCTGAACACACCACAGCATCAGAGTCACAAGTTCAAACAGTCACGTGATCAAACAGTCACATGATCAAACAGTCACATGATCAAACAGTCACGTGATCAAACAGTCACGTGATCAAACAGTCACATGATCAAACAGTCACATGATCAAACAGTCACGTGATCAAACAGTCACGTGATCAAACAGTCACGTGATCAAACAGTCACGTGATCAAACAGTCACGTGATCAAACAGTCACGTGATCAAACAGTCACATGATCAAACAGTCACATGATCAAACAGTCACGTGATCAAACAGTCACGTGATCGAACAGTCACGTGACCTCAGAGCGCCGTCTCACCCCCAGCAGAACGTCTCCTGCGTGTTTCTCGTAGACGGCGTCGGCTTTTTCCAAACTGGTGACGTGAACCGGAACCCGACCGGAGGCCACGACCGAAAACCAGCAGGACTGCTCCCCCTGATACATGATCAATAACACACGATCAATAACACACGATCAATAACACATGATCAGTAACACACGATCAATAACACACGATCAATAACACACGATCAGTAACACACGATCAATAACACACGATCAGTAACACACGATCAATAACACACGATCAATAACACATGATCAGTAACACACGATCAATAACACACGATCAGTAACACACGATCAATAACACACGATCAGTAACACACGATCAATAACACACGATCAATAACACACGATCAGTAACACACGATCAATAACACACGATCAATAATAGATAATCAATAACAGATAATCAATAACACACGATCAATAACACACGATCAATAATAGATAATCAATAACACACGATCAATAACACACGATCAATAATAGATAATCAATAACACACGATCAATAACACACGATCAATAATAGATAATCAATAACACACGATCAATAACACACGATCAATAACACACGATCAATAACAGATTGTCAATAAACTCAGATTAACAGAGTGAAATTATGGCAGCTGATTGCTGATATTGATCAGCTGATATAGCTGATATATTGATCAGCTGATATAGCTGATTGATCAGCTGATATAGCTGATATATTGATCGGTACCTGCAGGTAATCGATGCGGGCCACAGCTCCCACTAACAAACTGGTTTCGGGCTTCAGGACGAAGGTTCTGGGGACGATGGCGTGAGTCGGAACCACTGACTTCACTTCCTGTTCACTGAGGAGGCCGAGCAGCTGAGAGAGGATGATGATGATGAAGGTGGAGTACTCTGTGTCTGTATATGTGTATGTGTGTGTGTATGTGTGTGTATGTGTGTGTGTGTATTATTGTCTGTGTGTGTGTGTGTGTGTGTGTGTGTATTATTGTGTGTGTGTGTGTATGTGTGTATTATTGTGTGTGTGTGTGTGTGTGTGTGTGTGTGTGTGTGTGTGTGTATGTGTGTATGTGTGTATGTGCGTGTATGTGTGTGTGTGTGTGTGTGTGTGTGTGTGTGTGTGTGTGTGTGTGTGTGTGTGTGTGTGTGTATATGTGTGTGTGTGTGTGTGTGTCTCACATCGTGCTCCTTCATGATTCCCGGTGTATCAAACAGCCAATGAGCATCCTTCAGCTCGTTGTAGGTGAACTCAACAGGTGACCTGCTGGGAGCTGACATCACAAAGAGATCAAAGGTCAGAATCAGACACATTAGATCTGTAACTATTGATTATTTTATTGATTAAGTGATCGATCGGTCAATAAAACATGAAAACGGAAGAATGTCCAAACATTGATGATCAGTTTCATATCAGAGTGATCAATAACGCTGCTCTGATGTCACACACCCCTAGTCCAATCACAGTCCCTCAGTGCTCTGATGTCACACAGCCCTCGTCCAATCACAGTCCCTCAGTGCTCTCACCTGACGGGGTCCTCGTGTCTCCGTCCTCGTCGTCTCCAAAAGACAAACGATCAACGTCAAACTCAATCTCATCACTTCTGATGGAGGATTCAGTCTGGAAGGTTCTGCCCACCCGACCTACACACACACACACATACACACACACACACACACACACACATAACACACACACACATACATACACACACACACATAACACACACACACAAATACACACACACACACAGAGACAGTGAGGTTTAGATCACCTGATCATACAGTAGGTACCCCCCCCCCCCCCACACACACACACCTACCCACTAGGTACCCCTGCCCCCCCCACACACACTTACCCACTAGGTACCCCCCCCCCACCTACCCACTAGGTACCCCTGCCCCCCCCCCACTTACCCACTAGGTACCCCCCCCCCCACCTACCCACTAGGTACCCCTGCCCCCCCCCCCCCACTTACCCACTAGGTACCCCTGCCCCCCCCCCTACCTACCCACTAGGTACCCCCCCCCCCCTACCTACCCACTAGGTACCCCTGCCTGCTGAGCTGCTGCAGCCTCTTCAGCTCCTCCGGCTGCAGCTCTTCCTCCGTCTGCTGCGACGCTTCGTTCAGACGTTCCTGCCGCCGGAACATCCGCTGAGGAGTCGGGTTGATGATCGGAAACTTCAGCAGGTTCAGAGTCGTCCCTGAACGCACCACGAGAGACACACACACACACACTCAGTCAGAGGGGATTACACACATATATACACACACACATATATACACACACATATACACACACACTCAGTCAGAGGGGATTACACACACATATATACACACACACACACACACACATATATACATATATACACACTCACACACACACACACACACACACACACACACATATACACACACACACTCACACACACACACTCACACACACACACACACATACATATATATATATACACACACACACACACACATATACACACACACACACTCAGTCAGAGGGGATTACACACATATATATATACACACATATACACACACACACACACACACACATACATATATATATATACACACACATATACACACACACACACACACACACATATACACACACACACACTCAGTCAGAGGGGATTACACACATATATATATATACACACACACACACACACACACACACACACACTCACACACACACACACACACACACACACACTCACCAGGCCAGGGGGAGATAGTAGCCTTGCTGATGACGTCAGGTGATTTAGTTTTACAGTAGTCAGAAAGCAGCAACGTGTTGAACAGAGTAGATTTTCCTGCGTTGGCGCTTCCCACCAGGTAAACATCACCTTTATACTTCCAGCTTCTCTGCAGGCTGGAGATCAGACCCTCGATACCGAAGCCCGTCTTAGCGCTGATCAGGTGCACGTCGCTCACCTGCTCTCCGAACCCGGCGTCCCGGCAGTACCGGGTCAGCTGACGTTTGATCCGCTGCAGGTAGTTGGGCGAGTCGGCCGGCAGCAGGTCGATCTTGTTGCCGAGGACGACCACGTGTTTGTTGGAGCCCACCAGCTCCGGCAGGTCCGGGACGATGGAGTCTGGGACGTCCAGCAGGTCCACGATGAGCAGCACCAGAGCCTTCAGGGGCCGGACCTGCCGCACCACGGCCCGGTACTGGTCGTGAGACAGCTGCAGGTTGAGCGCCCTCTGGTGGTGAGTCAGCAGGTAGCAGCGCTGGCAGGTGGAGCTGCTCAGACGCTGCTCCTGCTGCAGAACCTTGTACTTCTCACTGGGCAGGTAACCCGGGACCGCCGGAGCGGTGCAGTGCAGGACGGCACCGCAGCCGGAGCAGCAGGTATCACTCACCTGTTCATCCACATCTGGAGTCCCAAAGATCTTGTGCTCGCCCTTCTTCACCTTCCTCTTCCTCTGAGACTTCACCAGGCCCGAGTCCAGCGGGAAGTCCACGTCATCAAACTGGATGTAAGAGTCCGGAGAAGAGTCCTGTTGATGCTGCAGCCCCCCCAGAACCTGCAGCTGGCGCTCCAGAGACCTGAGCTGCTTCACTGGAGAGATCTGATCAGGGTTCTGCTGCTGGAGGATCTGCTGCTGCTGGAGGAGGATCTGTTCAGGGATCTGATGAGGGTTCTGATGAGGGTTCTGCTGCTGCTGCTGAGGGATCTGTTGCTGGAAGATCTGCTGTTGTTCAGGGTTCTGATGGAGGATCTGCTGCTGCTGGAGGATCTGCTGCTGCTGCTGTTCAGGGTTCTGGTGCAGAGCCGGGTCTTTGCCCTCCTGGTCGTCTGGATCAGAACCAACAGAGAACAGAGCTTCAGAAGGAGCAAACAGCTGATCAGAGTTTTTGGGTTTATTGAGATCAACTTTATTTGATTTTGCAGCAAAAATAAAGTTTTATTTGCTTTTTGAGTAAAATGATTGAATGTAAACAGTAAAGAGTCTGACTTCAGAGTTCATGCTGAACATGAAGCAGAACATCAAATAAAACACTGAACTGAGACTTTAATCTAGTTTCATGTCCATGTTTGTTTCTTTAACTCATTCAGGAAGTTTAATCATGTTTGTTTCTGTCCTGAATCCTTCAGTTTGTATTAATTATTGATCCTGTGTTATTTTATGAAGGTGTCTCTTCTACCGTGAAGTTAGTTTCAGGTTGGTTTTCATTGTGTTTCTATCTCAGTGTGAAGTTAATCACTGGTTCTGCTGTGTGAGACCAGACACAGACACACACACACACACACACACACACACACACACACACACACACACACACACACAGTAACTACAGTTATTAACCCTTTAACAACTAGCAGCTCTAATAACATTATAACAGCTGAGACGTGAGAACCAGGAGGATCTGATGCTGTTTATTTAATGTATCGAGATGCTCATCAGACCAGAGATGCACAACTATTACACACTATACACACTATACACACACTATACACACTATACACACACTATACACACACTATACACACAATACACACACTATACACACACTATACACACTATACACACACATTATACACACTATACACACACTATACACACACTATACACACACTATACACACACTATATACACACTATACACACTATACACACACTATACACACACTATACACACACTATACACACTATACACACACATTATACACACTATACACACTATACACACACACACACACACACACACACACACTATACACACTATACACACACTATACACACACTATACACACCATACACACTATACACACTATACACACACAACCCTAGTTAGAAATATCCAACCTGAAACTAACTTCACCAGGTGTCTCTAGTCCACCTGTCCGGCTCAGACTCACCTGAACAGTCCAGGAACACGAACTGTTCCTCCAGGTTCGGGTCCACTGTGCAGCTCCGGGATGCTCCGGTTCTGGTTCTGGTGCTGAGCAGCCGGCAGGGTTGTGATGGTAGACCCGGTGCTCCCGGTGCTGTGAGCCGTGGACCGGAGAACCGGGGACCGGGGAGCCAGACACCTGTCCCCGCGGCCCTGCGGAGCGACACCTGGACCAGTTTCCACATGTTGACTCACCTTGGAGCTCCACGCGCACCAAACATCACACCGTCTGGTAAGCCTTTGTGGAAGTGACGTAAAACGCGTCAGCTGTTGTTCCGCTACAAAAAGAAACAAATGTATATAAATATATATTTAAATCTTAATTGCACGCGGACGTTTCTCAGGATCAATAAATCAAAAGTTTAATAATAATAAAAAGTTTAATTCCTGAAAAAGGAACGATTTAAACGTCATGACGTCACAGCTGTCTGCAGTCTGAGAGGAGACAGGAAGTCTTACTCTGCTGATTATTCCTGAACCAGAAACAGAAACAATGACGTCATCCTGAACATTAAACTGACATTAAATCTGTAAGTGGAGACGTCACATCCAATATAAACACGTGTTCTTTAACATTAAAGCAGATGCAGGGTTTTTTGGCTGTATCAGATTGGTTGCCATGGTAATTAGATTTCTCTGTGTGGAGTGAGAGCTCTTCGTTATAGAGGATCTTTGTCTGACTGATAACTTCATCGCTGTTTCTCTTTTCTGTCATTTTACTTTGAAACATGTTGAAGTTGAGGAGCT
This sequence comes from Scomber scombrus, assembly GCF_963691925.1. Classification (NCBI taxonomy): domain Eukaryota; kingdom Metazoa; phylum Chordata; class Actinopteri; order Scombriformes; family Scombridae; genus Scomber; species Scomber scombrus. The sequence continues at coordinate 312,750 of NC_084978.1, read as the reverse complement.
CCTGCCTGAGATCAGCTGCTGTCCTGTTCTCACCTGCTGCTCAGGTGAGTCTCTGTGACGTCACACTCTGACAAATGTTCAAACAACCAAACATGAACCAGCTGATCAGACTGCAGCAGGTCTGACACACACTGACACCTGCTTGTTTACTGCAGCTCAAACATTAACAAACACTTTTAGTTTGTTATAAACATCAAACTGTGAAAGTCTGGCAGACTCTCAGAGATCCTCTCAACGTTAAAACTACAAACTCTGATTTAAATTCTCAAGTTTAAAAAGTTAGATGTTGATATTTGGATCGAGGTCAGTGAAAAGGTCAAAACATGAAGTATTAAATTAACCAGCACACACACACACACACACAAACACACACACACACACACACACACACACACACTCACACACACACACACACACACACTCACACACACACACACACACACTCACACACACACACACACACACTCACTCACACACACACACACACACACACACTCACACACACACACAAACACACTCAACCTTGAATCTCCTATGAGACTCCACATGCTTTCATTTCAATAAATGATCCATGTAACAGTGTTTTATAATTTAATGATTAGATAAATATAAATGTAATCTGTTCCAGTTACTGATGAAAATGTTGCTGATTATAAAGGAAGTTACATCTGAAGTTTCACCTTTAAGATTTAACATGTTACTGAATACATATATTAATGTTTTTAATTCTTTGAAATCAATATTATTTGTTATATTTAGTAAATAAATCATGAGGTGGGCTTATTAGGAGTCACAGCACCAATTAAACTCACTTTATTCATCAGATATATTTATTTTATATTCCAACATCTACATAAACTAAATGTTTATAAGAAATGATCTCCCTTATTAATCATGTCAGTATCCATGAAGGATACTCACACATACTCAAGGGAGGAAGGAAGGGAAGGAGGTAGGGAAGAAGGAATGAAGGAAGGAAGGAAGGAAGGAAGGAAGGAAGGAAGGAAGGAAGGAAGGAAGGAAGGAAGGAAGGAAGGAAGGAAGGACAGATGGAGGGAACATTTACACTAACAGATGAAAACATTGGTTAGAACATTAGAAAAGTCATCAAATGTAATAAGTTACATTACTTTGATGAAGTCATTGAAATAGTTACATTACTTATTACATTATAAATAGAGTAACTAGTAATCTGTAATCTATTACATTTCCATAGTAACCTTCACAAACCTGGTTTTAATACTTTTACTTGTAATTGAGTATTTTTACTTTGCTGTATTTGTACTTTTACTGCAGTAAAGTATCTGATTACTTCTTCCTCTCATACAGCAGATAATAACTTAACATTCAGTCTGCATGGTCATAACTCATCAGCTGCACTGACTGATTGTGTCCAGCAGGTGGCAGCAAGAACCATCAGGGCATAAATAAAGGAAAGGAAAATAATATTCTTCTTTCCTTATGTTTTATATTGTTCTTATTGTTCTTCTTATTATTATTATTGTTAGTAGTTGTAGTAATAGTAATAATAGTAAAACTTAAAAGAAGAACAAATATGAAGATAATAACATATTTATTCAGCTTTAAGATGCTCAACATGTTTGCTCAGCTTTAAAAGTTCATTAAACTTTTTATTCTCTAAAAAACTTTACTTTAATCTTTGTCTGCTTATAATTTTACAACCTCTGTATTATTAATATATTATTAATGTTTATTTAACTGTATGTTGAGCATCTTTAAGCTGAATAAATCTGTTCTTCATCATGTGAGGAGCAGCTGCTGGTTCGTCTGTTAACAGTCAGAGTGAGACCTCCTCTCTTCCTCCTCTCTGCAGCCTCGTGCGCGCCTCTCTACTGGCTCCCAGCAGCAACATTCAACCTTCTACGAGTTCCGCACCTACTGCATCCGTCCGGACCAGAACGCCGCCTTCCTCAAACTGACCAATGAGAAGATCCACCTGCGCACCGCCCACTCTGAGCTGATTGGCTACTGGAGCGTGGAGTATGGCGGCCTGAACCAGGTGTTCCATATATGGAAGTATGGTGAGGAGATTCTTCTTCTTCTGTCTCAGAGTCACAAACTTGTTCTTCTTCTGTGGTTTAAAGTGTGACTGAGCTGCTCCTCTGCTCCTCAGACAGTTACGCCAAGCGGGCAGCGGTCCGGGCAGCTCTGGCTCAGGACCCCACCTGGCTCTCAGACTACAGCTCCAAGGCGATGCCGATGCTGACTAGTCAGTACAACCAGGTCACCTACCTGGTTCCCTGGAGCCACCTGAAGAAGCCTCCACAGGAGGGAGGTAAGCCCCGCCCCCTGGAACACTGCAGCCAATCACTGTGTGACACCTGCTGAGTGTTTCAGGTGTTTCAGGTGTGACACCTGCTGTGTGTTTCAGGTGTGTACGAGCTGATCACCCTCCAGATGCGTCCTGGCGGTCCGGCGGTTTGGGGCGAAGCGTTCCACGCTGCCGTCAGCGCTCGTGATGCTCCGGGTTACGGAAAGCTGGTGGGAGCGTTCCACAATGAGTTCGGCCCGCTGAACAGAGGTACACTGTAAAAAATAACTCTGGAGGCCTCTGGATGTTCACCTGTCTGCACTGAATGTTAACAGGTGTGTGTGTGTGTGTGTGTGTGTGTGTGTGTGTGTGTGTGTGTGTGTGTGTGTGTGTGTAGTTCACTCTCTCTGGTGGTTCGAGAGCGCCGACCGACGAGCTGAACTTCGGCGTAAAGCTCACACCGATCCCAGAGTCGTCGCTGCAGGTGAGACTCTACTGGAGCAGTGGAGATAAAATACTAATATATTAATAAAACATCTCGATCAATAATCAATGATAACAATACTGATTGTCTCTGTGTGTCTCTCAGTCAGAAACAGCGTCAACTATCTGGACCATCAGGAGAATAAACTCATGTTTCCGTGCTCCTTCTCTCCACTGAAGTGACTTCCTGTCCTGCCGTCTCCATGGCAACAGACACAAACATGAGCCTGAAACCTTCTGTAGGAGCCCGAACACAGCGAGGATCAATCAGTCTTAATGTTACTGCTGCTTAAAGATGAGTCTTATTTCTGCTGCTTAATAAAACCTGAAGAATAAAAGTGACTCATGTTGGATCACACTAAATATCATCACAGCTGTTTATTTTTATTATTCAAGATAATTATAATAAACATGATCACAGTATTACAGGCTGCTCGTCTTTGTGTTTATATGGCAGATGTTCAGCAGGAAGGGTTCACTGCTGGGAACACTGGGAATACTGGGAATTTACTGACTTCGTACCATTATTCACTTAGTTTTGAGGTCATTTAAATAAATCATGATTTTCTTGCTTTAACCTTGTTGTGTCACTTACTGTTAAAGTCCAGTCAGTGTGGTTCAGGAAGTAGAGCAGGAAGTAGAGAAGGTCGTCCACCAATCGTCCATCTGTTCTTGAACAAAATACTGAACTCCAGTTTACTCCCAGTGTGTGAATGAGGCATGTAGTGTAGAAGAGCTCCGACTGGTCAAATAGAGATCAGCACTCTATAGTCCATTTAGCATTGCGTGGACCTGGTGGAGGCGCTGGGAGGAGAATGATAGAATGATGGGTGAAGGAGGGTTCCAGGTTCTTATCTGTTCTTCATAGCAGCGTCATTAGTGCTTAAACAGCTGCTGTAACTAACCACATGAAGACTAAAGGTGAGTTACTTTAGTGTTTGGTTAGGCAGATAAACGAGGCGCTCCTGTTTGCCTTTGTTACAGCCAGTGTGTTAGTGTTAGTGTTACTGCTCTCCTTTGGTTTAGTACTGAGACCCCATCAGAGGGGTTTTAAGGTGAGGTGTTAAAATTTGCAGACTACTATAGGATTGATATTAGTGACAAAAGGCTCAAGTTAAGGAAGCAGTTAAGTCCATTTTATAGTCTAACTATGAGATGGAGGTTTTGCCTGGTAAAGTGGGAGGAGTTGCTGAGGCTGCTGGTTCGTCTTCACCAGCGGGAGGAGTTGCTGAGGCTGCTGGTTCGTCTTCACCAACGGGAGGAGTTGCTGAGGCTGCTGGTTCGTCTTCACCAACGGGAGGAGTTGCTGAGGCTGCTGGTTCGTCTTCACCAACGGGAGGAGTTGCTGAGGCTGCTGGTTCGTCTTCACCAGTGGGAGGAGTTGCTGAGGCTGCTGGTTCGTCTTCACCAACGGGAGGAGTTGCTGAGGCTGCTGGTTCGTCTTCACCAACGGGAGGAGTTGCTGAGGCTGCTGGTTCATCTTCACCAGTGGGAGGAGTTGCTGAGGCTGCTGGTTCGTCTTCACCAACGGGAGGAGTTGCTGAGGCTGCTGGTTCGTCTTCACCAGTGGGAGGAGTTGCTGGTTCATCTTCACCAGTGGGAGGAGTTGCTGAGGCTGCTGGGTCGTCTTCACCAGCGGGAGGAGTTGCTGGTTCGCATTCACCAGCGGGAGGAGTTGCTGAGGCTGCTGGTTCGCATTCACCAGCGGGAGGAGTTGCTGAGGCTGCTGGTTCATCTTCACCAGCAGGAGGAGTTGCTGGTTCATCTTCACCAGTGGGAGGAGTTGCTGAGGCTGCTGGTTCGTCTTCACCAGCGGGAGGAGTTGCTGGTTCGCATTCACCAGCGGGAGGAGTTGCTGAGGCTGCTGGTTCGTCTTCACCAGCGGGAGGAGTTGCTGGTTCATCTTCACCAGTGGGAGGAGTTGCTGAGGCTGCTGGTTCGTCTTCACCAACGGGAGGAGTTGCTGAGGCTGCTGGTTTGTCTTCACCAGCGGGAGGAGTTGCTGAGGCTGCTGGTTCGTCTTCACCAACGGGAGGAGTTGCTGAGGCTGCTGGTTCGTCTTCACCAGTGGGAGGAGTTGCTGAGGCTGCTGGTTTGTCTTCACCAACAGGAGGAGTTGCTGAGGCTGCTGCTTCGTTTTCACCAGCAGGAGGAGTTGCTGGTTCGCATTCACCAGCGGGAGGAGTTGCTGAGGCTGCTGGTTCGTCTTCACCAGTGGGAGGAGTTGCTGTTTTGTCTTCAACAGGAGGAGGAGTTGCTGGTTCGTTTTCACCAGCGGGAGGAGTTGCTGGTTCGTCTTCAACAGGAGGAGTTGCTGGTTCGTCTTCACCAACAGGAGGAGTTGCTGCTGTTGCAAATGGAGCATGAGAAGCTGAAGCAGAGACTTGAAGTTGAGAAATCTGAGAAAATGAGATCTGAAGTTGACAGAGAATTATCTCTGAGGAGTGAAACTAACAGCCAGGATCAATGTCGAGCTTTAAACACTTGATCAGAGAGGATCAGCTGAGCCTGGAGGTTTCTTCAGGTGTTTGCTCCTCTTCACATTTTAACCTGGTTGGTACCTGCGTCTGATGCCTGATGCTGATCAACATGTTGCAGTGTGTGTTAACTGAGAGATTCAGGAGGCTGATTCAGCTTGTTATGGTTCAGTGGCAGCTGTTATTAAAGCCTATGAGATGCCAGGAAGGTAGAAAGGAGGATAAACTGTCTTATCTTCAGTTTTCACAGGATGTAATTAATACTTTTAATCATCTCTGAAGTTTGAACACGTGCAGATTTGTGTGATCTTGTGGTTTTGGAACAATTAAAAAATACTTTTTCTAACTGTACTGCTGCAAATATAACAGAGCAACAGCTGGTGAGATTAATATTAATATGACTCTCCTGGTTTAGGGGTAGTATGGTTGCTTTAGATATACTTCATCCTGGGGAGCAGAGTAGCTTCCTGTTGATGAGGCTTTAGTTGCTTTTCATATCTAGTGTGTTGGTTTGGCTGTTGGGACTCAGCAAGAAGTTCATGACACTGTCGTGATTTTTGCCCCCCCCCCCCCCCCTTTGTGATTTTAATTAATTAATTAATTTTTTATTTTCATTAGTTTTATTTTTCTGATCTTTTTATTTTATTTTATTTTACTTGTATGCGTCACTGTTGCCCCCCCCCCCCCCCCTTTTTCTATTTTTTTATTTTTATTTTTTTATTCTTTTACTTTTTTATTACTGTCTATGTATTGGTCATTGTCTTCTTGTGTCTTACTTGATGTAATTTAAATTGAAAATTCTCAAATATAAAGTGTTAAAAAGAAGTCCTTGTTCCAGTCTTTAGAGGCTCGGGTGTGTTTGATTCATTCATCCTGACGTCTGTTCTCCTTTTCTCAGAGGAGACTGATTCTGGAGATTCAGTAGTTCTGATTGGTTGTTTTGTCTCCACTTCACAGGCTGCATCTCTTTATCCATCAGGGTGAAAAGAGTCCAGAATCCAGTCTCTGTTAGTAGTAATGGACCTGATGAGTTCCCAGAGGGCCGCACCAGTAAAACCATTAAATAATAAACAATATGTATTATAACTTTCTATAATAAACCTTCTATTTACAGTCTGAGATGTCTGAAGAACAATGATGTTTCAGTGTTTTCAGTTGACATTATGAACTGATGGTGGGAAAACTCATTTGACCCGTTTTTACATTTGAGAGAAAAAACAACAATTTAAAATTTGCTGATTTGTCCTCATTTGACTCAGAATATACAAAAATGGAAATATTTCAACTCTCTAAAAATAGTTTTTGTGCAGCTGATAAACATTTATTCAAAGATTTTAAAAAAAAAAACCCAAACATTAAAAATACATTGAAAGTTTGCTCTCTGTTATAAAGTGTGATTTTTTTCTCTATCAACAGAAAGTGTAAACAGTTCATATTTCCAGCACAGAGTCAATATTATTTATAATATAACATCATTTATATGTAAAGGGACTAAACAAAGGATATATATACAGTTCACATGAATATAAATCATCTCTATTCTGTAATCTGTGTCCACTTCCTGGCAACCTGCAGTGATTGATCAGATCTGATCAGCTGCAGCTAATCAATCAATAACAAAGACTGAATGACTCGAGGGGAGGATGCTCTGCTAGGAGCCAAAATAAGAGACTCAGGATTTCTTTAAAAATGTCTTCTGGATGAGTGAAGAAGCATCAATGAAGAGATTTAAAAGTTTTAATCTTACCTGTAAACTGAAATCACCTGAGGAAGTGACGTAAAACGCGTCGGTTGTTTGTTTCTCTAAATCAACAGAACATATTTTATCATCTTATTGATTGAAATCGCGCGAGGTCGTTTACAGGATCAATAAATCAAAAGTTTAATAACAATAAAAAGTTTAATTCAGGAAAACGGAACGATTTAAACGTAATGACGTCACATCTTTCTGCAGTCTGAGAGGAGACACGAAGTCTCACTCTGCTGATTATTCCTGAACCAGAAACAGAAACAATGATGTCATCCTGAACATTAAACTAAAACACTAACATATAAAGTGTGTGTCTGTAGATCTGATATGTGATATATAAATGATCTCTTGTAAATGTTCGTCACCATTAAAGCTGATTAAGTTTTTATGGCTGTATCTAATCGGTTGCCATGGTAACAGCGCGGACATTTCGAGTTGGATTTCTCTGTGTGGAGTGAGAGCTCGTCCTCTCAGAGGATCTCTGGCTGACTGATAACCTCCTCCCTACTTCTTCTCTTTTCTGTCATTTTACTTTGAAACATGTTGAAGTTGAGGAGCTCGTGCGTGAGATCAGCTGCTGCCCTGCTCTCACCTGCTGCTGCTGCTGCTCAGGTGAGTCTCACTCTGACAAACATTCAAACAACCAAACATTCAAACACTAACTAACTGACATGCTGCTCAGACTGCAGCAGGCCTGAATCACACTGATGCAACAAATATGTAGAGTTCAGTTACTGCAGCAAACAAACATCCTGTTTTAGTTTCAGTGTCTCATCACAGTCTGTTCAAAACTAGAAAACATTAAAAACATTAAAACTACAAAACTACAAAAACTACAGAAACACTCTGATTTATTTCCTTGAGTTTGAAAAGTTTCTTTTTGATCTTTGGACTCAGTGAAAAGGTCAAAACCTGAAGTTTAAAATTAACCAGCAGAGAAAAACCTGCAGAGACCAGTTCACCTGAACGCCTCACACACACACACACACACACACACACACACACACACACACACACACACACACACACACACACACACACACACACATACACATACACACACACACACACACACACACACACACACACAGACACAGACACAGACACAGACACAGACACACACACACACACACACACATACACATACACACACACACACACACACACACACACAGACACAGACACACACACACACACACAGACACACACACACACACACACACACACAGACAGACACACACACAACCTTGTATCTCCAGTGGTTTCCAACCTTTTTGTGTTTTGACGTCTAACATAAAGCAGTGTGTAGTCAGATGTCTATGAGTTGTTAACAGCTCCTCTAAACTTCTCACATGCTTTCATTTCAATTAATGTTCAAATGATCCAATATTTCATTTAACTACATCGCTCATAATACTGCAGTACTTTTACTGTAATACTGCATACTACATCACTATAATACTGCAGTAAAGTATCTGAGTACTTCTTCCAGCTCTGTTATAACAGTAGATAAGAAGTTCATGGTTCATGGTCACTTATTGATCAGCTGCACTGATTGATTGTGTCCAGCAGGTGGCAGCAAGACCCTGAACATCAGAGCATAAAGCCAATATTCATCTTTCCTTTCCTCATTAATTAATATTATTATGATTATGATTATTATTATTTTATAAAAAATAAATTATTCTGATTATTATTTAATCGGCTGAATTCTTGTATAAACTCCACATTTCAAACAGTTGTAAACATGTTATTGAGCAGAAAGAGTTTATTCTGGATGAAGGAAACATCTGAACTTTCAGTTGAAACAGTTAAAATGTGATTTAAATCCAAAACATCAAACTAATGAATGAAGTTCAAGATGTATTAATGTTAAAGATGCTCGTCATGCGAGGAGCAGCTGCTGGTTCGTCTGTTAACAGTCAGAGTGAGACCTCCTCTCTGCCTCCTCTCTGCAGCCTCGTGCGCGCCTCTCTACTGGCTCCCAGCAGCAACATTCAACCTTCTACGAGTTCCGCACCTACTGCATCCGTCCGGACCAGAACGCCGCCTTCCTCAAACTGACCAATGAGAAGATCCACCTGCGCACCGCCCACTCTGAGCTGATTGGCTACTGGAGCGTGGAGTATGGCGGCCTGAACCAGGTGTTCCATATATGGAAGTATGGTGAGGAGATTCTTCTTCTTCTGTCTCAGAGTCACAAACTTGTTCTTCTTCTGTGGTTTAAAGTGTGACTGAGCTGCTCCTCTGCTCCTCAGACAGTTACGCCAAGCGGGCAGCGGTCCGGGCAGCTCTGGCTCAGGACCCCACCTGGCTCTCAGACTACATCTCCAAGGCGATGCCGATGCTGACTAGTCAGTACAATGAGGTCACCTACCTGGTTCCCTGGAGCCACCTGAAGAAGCCTCCACAGGAGGGAGGTAAGCCCCGCCCCCTGGAGCACTGCAGCCAATCACTGTGTGACACCTGCTGAGTGTTTCAGGTGTTTCAGGTGTGACACCTGCTGAGTGTTTCAGGTGTTTCAGGTGTGACACCTGCTGTGTGTTTCAGGTGTGTACGAGCTGATCACCCTCCAGATGCGTCCTGGCGGTCCGGCGGTTTGGGGCGAAGCGTTCCACGCTGCCGTCAGCGCTCGTGATGCTCCGGGTTACGGAAAGTTGGTGGGAGCGTTCCACAATGAGTTCGGCCCGCTGAACAGAGGTACACTGTAAAAAATAACTCTGGAGGCCGATGTTCACCTGTCTGCACTGAATGTTAACAGGTGTGTGTGTGTGTGTGTGTGTGTGTGTGTGTGTAGTTCACTCTCTCTGGTGGTTCGAGAGCGCCGACCAACGCGCTGAACTTCGACATAAATCTCACACTGATCCCAGAGTCGTCGCTGCAGGTGAGACTCCTCCTTTAAGTTTTTTTTTGGCATAGAAGCCTTTATTTAGCAGTAACAACACACTTTACCACAGTAAAGTGTGTTGTTAACCACCCTGCCAAATGTGAATGATTAAAAAAATCGCCAAATATATGAAATTAGGCTTCAAAGTTGTGTAATAGTCTGCCTATTTCTCTACTTCCAAACGCTGTGGGCGTTCCCGCCGAGTCAGCTGAAGCCCCGCCCCCTGCCGAGTGTCACCTGTCAATCAAAGTCACCACCTCTACCATCTATCTGACGTTAGGTCTGAGAGCTTTCTGCTGCTAGCTCAGCTGCTAGCTCGGCGGCTAACTCAGCTGCTAACTCTGCGGCTAACTCAGCGGCTAGCTCGGCGGCTAACTCAGCTAACTGGCTACCTGTAGACTAGTAGTAGTGTGCGCTGAATATATTTATACCTCTACAGCAGCAGGGCGGGTTTATCTATTTAATGTGTTTAGAAGAAAATGTCTGAATTCAATTAACACAGTCTTTAAGTTGAACTGAGACAGAAACACGAGGTCTGAAATTCATAACTTTATTAAATGAACTTTGAGCTCAACATTAAAATATAAAATCTAGTTTCATGTCTGTTTATTTCATCTTTGCTGTTTGTTTTCATCACTGAATCAAAGTGAATATGGGAACGTTTCATTTTTGTCGGCATAATTGTTAATTATAGTGAGTTTGCTCCACAGACAGTAATAATAATAATGACTTTATTATTATTATTATTATTATTATTATTATTATTATTATTATAGCATTCTTATACAGTAATAACACAAACAGACTGCAGCTCCAAACATTAACATCAGATTATCATCGTATATAATCAGAGTTCACATCAATAACTGAGACTAGTTGATCTGAACCAGCTCAGTTTATCTGTTCACATGTTTGAGATGCTTCAAAGAAAGACTGAAGAAAATAACACAATAAAAACATCTGAAATCAATCAATAATCAATGATTGATCAATAATCATTGTTAATAACACTGGTCGTCTCTGTGTGTCTCTCAGTCAGAAACAGCGTCGACCATCTGGACCATCAGGAGAATAAACTCATGTTTCCGTGCTCCTTCTCTCCGCTGAAGTAACTTCCTGTCCTGCTGTCTCCATGGCAACAGACACAAACCTCAAGCCTTAAACACGTAGAAGTCCTCGTCTAAACTTTACTGATGTACATTTAGATTGTTGCTGCTGTTTACATGAACGGTCTGTTCCTGTCTGCTGGATTTAATTCTGCTGTTTAATAAAACCTGAAGAAGAAAAGTCTGAAATGTTCAAGTTTGTTTGTTTCTGAACAAAAACTGTAAACGTTACGTTTCTATTATAGACTATTTATATGAATATATCAGTAGATATTAATATATAAACACACGTTTATACTCAAAAGCCTTTCAAGTAGTAAGAAGTATTATAGTGATGTAGTATGCAGTATTACAGTAAAAGTACTGCAGTATTATAGTGATGTAGTATGCAGTATTACAGTAAAAGTACTGCAGTATTATAGTGATGTAGTATGCAGTATTACAGTAAAAGTACTGCAGTATTATAGTGATGTAGTATGCAGTATTACAGTAAAAGTACTGCAGTATTATGAGTGATGTAGTATGCAGTATTACAGTAAAAGTACTGCAGTATTATGAGTGATGTAGTATGCAGTATTACAGTAAAAGTACTGCAGTATTACGGTGATGTAGTATGCAGTATTACAGTAAAAGTACTGCAGTATTATGAGTGATGTAGTATGCAGTATTACAGTAAAAGTACTGCAGTATTATGAGCGATGTAGTATGCAGTATTACAGTAAAAGTACTGCAGTATTATAGTGATGTAGTATGCAGTATTACAGTAAAAGTACTGCAGTATTATAGTGATGTAGTATGCAGTATTACAGTAAAAGTACTGCAGTATTATGAGTGATGTAGTATGCAGTATTACAGTAAAAGTACTGCAGTATTATAGTGATGTAGTATGCAGTATTACAGTAAAAGTACTGCAGTATTATAGTGATGTAGTATGCAGTATTACAGTAAAAGTACTGGGTTAGGGTTAGTGAAGGATTTAGTGCCATCTAGTGGTGAGTTTTCAGACTGCAGCTGAATAACAGATGAGACGGTAGAGATTTGGTTCATTTTAATGTTCAGGACCAGTAACAGTTTTCTTCCCATCAGCCTTTTCTGTCACATTTAAAACTGATAATCAATAAACATTTTCCAGTTGATCAGTAAAAACAATCAATAACATCATCAATACATCATCAATAACATCATCAATAACATCATCAGAGGATTTCAGTGCAAACAAACTGATCTGATGAACACGTAAAGTGCTGAAGACGTCTGAGCATCACCTGCAGCTCCACCAGCAGCCGATCAATCGGGACGAATCATTGATCGATCGATCGGGAGGAATCACTGATCGGGAGGAGTCATTGATCGATCGGGAGGAATCATTGATCGGGAGGAATCATTGATCGATCGGGATGAATCACAGATCGATCGGGACGAATCACTGATCGGGAGGAGTCATTGATCGATCGATCGATCGGGAGGAATCACTGATCGATCGGGACGAATCATTGATCGGGAGGAATCACTGATCGGGAGGAGTCATTGATCGATCGATCGGGAGGAGTCATTGATCGATCGGGAGGAATCATTGATCGGGAGGAATCACTGATCGATCGGGAGGAATCACTGATCGATCAGGAGGAATCACTGATCGATCGGGAGGAATCATTGATCAGGAGGAATCACTGATCGATCGGGAGGAATCATTGATCAGGAGGAATCACTGATCGATCGGGAGGAATCACTGATCGATCGGGAGGAATCATTGATCAGGAGGAATCACTGATCGATCGGGAGGAATCACTGATCGATCGGGAGGAATCATTGATCGGGAGGAATCACTGATCGATCAGGAGGAATCATTGATCGATCAGGAGGAATCACTGATCGATCAGGAGGAATCATTGATCGATCAGTCTAACACTGTTGTGCTTAGAGAAGCTGCTGAGGTATTTTATCGCTCAGACACCAAAACAACAAATCTGCTTTTTATCTTTTCTTAAAAAAACTATAAAATCAGTCAGTCGAGCGCTTTGATTGGCTGTTTAACACTACAGGAAATGGTGATGTCACTTCCTGTTTCAGCTACACTTATAAATAAAACGGACAAAATAAAAACGGAATCAAACGTTTTTTTTAAAAAAAAAGGGATTTTTGCAGTCGAGCCCTCGGCCGTTGAAATGATTCTTCACAAAACAAACAGACTGAATGTTTCCGCTCGGATGACATCATCAAACTAAGCGAGGCGCCTCTCGGATGACATCATCAAACTAAGCGAGGCGCCGCTCGGATGACATCATCAAACTAAGAGTGGCGCCTCTCGGATGACATCATCAAACTAAGCGTAAAGCCGCTCGGATGACATCATCAAACTAAGCGAAGCACCGCTCGGATGACATCATCAAACTAAGCGTGGCGCCACTCGGATGACATCATCAAACTAAGCGAGGCACCGCTCGGATGACATCATCAAACTAAGCGTGGCGCCACTCGGAGGCGCCGCTGCAGGAAACACGACGGCTGTTATTCAAGTTTTGAACAGTCAGTGTGGGGGGGGGCAGCTGGCGAGCAGTGCGGCGCCTCCACAGGAAATCGTTTGCATTGACTGGCATCAGGCGTCAGCTGACACCGCTCGCCACGGTGAGTCACATGATCACATGACGCTCTCTCTGCACGCAGCCTGACCCGAGCTCAGCGCCGGAACCTCGATGGAAACATCTTTCCTCCTCACGGACGCGTCTTTGAGGTGATAGTCGTCACTCTGGTCCTTAGCGAAGTTCACAAACACCTGAAACACACACACACACACACACACACACACACACACACACACACACACACACGCCCCATTAGATCCAGTTTCATTTGTTATTCACAAGTATAACGTGTGTACCTGGTCCAGTGTGTGTATCTGGTCGTGTGTGTGTGTGTGTGTGTGTACCTGGTCCAGTATGTGTGTGTGTGTGTGTGTGTGTACCTGGTCCAGTGTGTGTATGTGTGTGTGTGTGTGTGTGTGTGTGTGTGTGTGTGTGTGTGTGTGTGTGTGTGTACCTGGTCCAGTGTGGTCTGGGTCACAGAGTAATCTTCTATCCTGAGTGTTTCTTTGTTCTTGGAGAGGATGGAGAAGATGTGAGCGAGTGAGGTGAGAGATGAAGGCAGCTGGTACTGCAGCATGTTGCGATGCTTCTCCTTCAGCGTGCTGCCGCTCAGCTCGCTCTCTATGAACTTCATGACAGGAAGCAGGTCTGGGTCCGGACCCGCTACCCTCAGGATGATGGTGTACCCGTCCCCAAACCTGCACACATATACAGGCTTTACTACAGTATAAACGCTTTACTACAGTATACACACTTTACGTCAGTATACACGCTTTACTACAGTATACACACTTTACTACAGTATAAATGCTTTACGACAGTATACACACTTTACTACAGTATACACACTTTACTACAGTATACACACTTTACTACAGTATACACACTTTACTACAGTATACACACTTTACTACACGTTAAAAACATGTGAACAGCTGCAGGATGATCAATAATGAGGTGTTTGTGTGTGTACGTGTATTTGTATGTGGGTGTATGTGTGTGTGTGTGTGTGTGTGTATGTGTGTATATGTGTGTATATGTGTGTATGTGTGTATATGTATATGTGTGTGTTAGTGTTACCTGTTCTTCAGGTGTTGAACGCTGCCCAAACATCTGAACCGTCCGTTCACCATGATCGCCATCCTGGTACACAGAGCCTCACACTCCTCCATACTGAGGACACACAGAGACACACACTTAATACACACTCACACTGTCTGTCCTCAGGTGTGTCTGTCCTCAGGTGTGTCCTACCTGTGTGAGGACACTATCTAACATGTCTCAGGTGTGTCCTACCTGTGTGAGGTGAGGACACTAACATGTCTCAGGTGTGTCCTACCTGTGTGAGGAGGCTATCTAACATGTCTCAGGTGTGTCCTACCTGTGTGAGGTGAGGACACTAACATGTCTCAGGTGTGTCCTACCTGTGTGAGGTGAGGACACTAACATGTCTCAGGTGTGTCCTACCTGTGTGAGGTGAGGACACTAACATGTCTCAGGTGTGTCCTACCTGTGTGAGGACGTATCTAACATGTCTCAGGTGTGTCCTACCTGTGTGAGGTGAGGACGACCGAGCGTCCCTCCTTGATGACGCTGTGGATGCAGTTCCAGAGGGCTCTGCGGGCTTTGGGGTCCATGCCAGTCGTGGGTTCGTCCTGTAACGAGGAGGACAGCGAGGGACAGGTGAGCCCACAGGTGAAACAGGAAGCAGAGAGAGAAGGTGAGGAGCAGGAGGAGGAGCACCATCCTCTCTTCTTCTGTGGTGCTTGAACCCTGTCTTCTTCTTCTTCTTCTGTTGTTGTTGTTGTTAAACTGAGCAGCAGCTGATTTTAATCTGCTGTTACACAACCCCCCCCCTCACCCCCAGCTGCTCTCTGATTGGCTGACAGGGCTCTGATGCTGTTGTGTAACTTTAAACTCAAACTGCACATTTAAATCTGAGCAATCAGCAGACTCATTAATCATGCTTTTATTCTGAAGTGTGTAGAGTTATTTCCTGTGATGTCTCACCAGGAAGACGACGGGCGGCGCTCCGATCAGAGCCATGGCGGTGGACAGCTTCCTCATGTTTCCTCCGCTGTAACTTCCTGCTGCTTTATCGGCGTACTTCACCAGACCCAACTTCCTGATCCCCCACTCTGCCACCTGCCAATCAAACAGCATCATCATCATCATCATCATCACAGTATCCATGGTTTATATTGTTTTATACTGCCTTCCTTCACTTCTAATAACAGACTGATTACCTAAAGGTCTGTGTGTGTAAAAACGTGCAAACTTGACATCACCCACAAAAAATGTGTAACTGATCTATTAATGCAGCGCACGAGGTTTGCGTCTTTCAACTGTGCAAAATAATACATGTTGTTTATTTAGTAGTTTACAATAAAACTGCTAATATTACGTTCATCACGGTAAACTACTAAATGGACAGTGTGTATTATCCATAGACTGTATATAAGAAATGGACGTAACATCTGTGACGTCACCCATTGGTTTGTGGACTGCTGCTCGGAGGCCAATAGTATCGGATCTGAGCAGCGTCATCTTGACCATTTCAGGTGCATGCTGGGAAAAATAAAAACATGGATTCTACTTATATGGGCATCAGGAGGAGCATGAGGCGCCCTCCTGAACCTGTGAACCAATCAACCTGTCAATCACCACGTAGCCACGCCCTAATGCATACCCTGCTTTATCGTCACATATAAAATCAGGGAGGCCAAAATGTCCCAAATGAACATCATACTGCATTGAAGAAGGCTTTAAACTAGTGATTGAGACCATAAACACATTTTGAAAACGTTTACTGAGGTTAGAAATCAAGTGAGAAGTTGGTGAATTCTCCATTGACTTGTATAGAGACGGAAGTCCTTTTGACACCAAAACGGTCGCCCCCTGGTGGCCTTTTGATAGAATGCAGTTTTAAGTTACTTCCTGGTTGGCCTCATTTCAGAGGACCAGAACTCCCCACCTGGTTTTATCTCAGTGTTTGTAGGTCAGTGATGTCACGTTTACACACCTTTAGTAAATCAGACCCATAGTGTGTGTTTCCAGTGTGTAGTGTCAGTGTGTAGTGTCAGTGTGTAGTGTCAGTGTGTGTTTTGGGACTCACGTCGCACACTTCCCCCTCAGGAACTCCTCTCAGGACGGCGTACAGCTCCAGATGTTCTCTTCCTGTCAGCAGCTCGTTGATGGCATCAAACTGAGGACAGTAACCCATCTGCTGATGCACGGCATCGATCTCACGCAGGATGCTGAGAGCAGAGCAGGTATTATTATTATGTTTCTGTTATTAGTTTAACTTTTAAAAGAAAGCACTCAGCTGTTATTAGTATTAATATTAAACTGGTTTTAGTGGAGTTGGAACCAGCTGACACAGATTAGATGTTTGGGGCAACAGCTGATACTTCAGAGCAGCAAACAGTAAATATCTCTTCTCATGTCCCTCCTGTTTACGTGTGAAGGACCTGCAGGGGCCCCGAGCCGCAGGTTGAACCACATGCAGCCTGCAGCTTTAATTCTGGATAATTAGACGATGAAGAAACATTTCAGTTGTTTGGAGCTGAATGAAGATCTGCAACAAATAATCAGCTTAACCTGAAACTCTCTGCAGGTTTACCAGCGTTTGGTCATGTGATCAGACTTTATATAATACTTTATATAATATGGTGACAGGTTTTAATCCACTCTGGTTTCTCTCCCTGCTCTTTATATTAGAATCAGAGTTTCAGTGTGATGAATAATAATAATAATTAAACACATGAATCAGACTTCAGTGTTCAGTTCAGTTTCTGTCTGAGTTTAAAGATTTAATATTCAGTAATCTGCTCAGTCCTCAGATTATAACCAGCGGAGACCTTTGACCTTTGACCTTTGACCTCACCTCTTCCCTGCCAGGAAAGCTTCTCCACTCGTCACCAACGTGTCTCCGGTCAACATCTTAAAGGTCGTCGTCTTTCCTGCTCCGTTAACCCCGAGCAGCCCGAAGCACTGAGACACACACACACACACACACACACACACACACACAGAGTTAATCATTAAACACATAGTATTAATATAAATGTATATATATATGAACAGTATTACTAGACATGTATATATATAAAGTATTAATCAGACTCCTCAGTGAGAGCCTCTTCACCTCTCCAGGAGGAATCCCGACACACAGTCGATCCACCGCCGGCTTCTGCTTCCTCTTAAACACCTGCAGCACGTTAAAGGGTCAGTTCATCTCCTTTATCACAATCACTCACTTTATTTATATCACTTTTGTTAAATAGAAGCAGCAGAAGTGATTTAAATGACGTCAAATAGTTTGAATAAGCTGCAAAAACAATAAAACCATAAAAGATGAGATGAACTCAGTTATTGTCCTTCAGTCTGAGTCACAGCTTTAAACATCAGTTTCATTACAGGCTGAACTGTTAGATATTGTTTGTGTGTAATCTGCATTTTAATCTTAATGGTTATATTCTGCTGATCAGTTAAATAGATAAGGATCAAATTTACTTAAATAGAAACTGTAAATATGAATGATGCATAAAGACAGAGTCAGCTGTTCACACATGAAGGAGAAACATATTGATTCAGTGTTTTAATCTGATGGAAGCAGCCAGGTGATGAACACATGGAAGCAGCCAGGTGATGAACACATGGAAGCAGCCAGGTAATGAACACATGGAAGCAGCCAGGTAATGATCACATGGAAGCAGCCAGGTAATGATCACATGGAAGCAGCCAGGTGATGAACACATGGAAGCAGCCAGGTGATGAACACATGGAAGCAGCCAGGTGATGAACACATGGAAGCAGCCAGGTAATGAACACATGGAAGCAGTCAGGTAATGAACACATGGAAGCAGCCAGGTGATGAACACATGGAAGCAGTCAGGTAATGAACACATGGAAGCAGTCAGGTGATGAACACATGGAAGCAGCCAGGTAATGAACACATGGAAGCAGCCAGGTAATGAACACATGGAAGCAGCCAGGTAATGAACACATGGAAGCAGCCGGGTGATGAACACATGGAAGCAGCCGGGTAATGAACACATGGAAGCAGCCGGGTGATGAACACATGGAAGCAGCCGGGTAATGAACACATGGAAGCAGCCAGGTAATGAACACATGGAAGCAGCCAGGTAATGAACACATGGAAGCAGCCAGGTAATGAACACATGGAAGCAGCCAGGTAATGAACACATGGAAGCAGCCAGGTAATGAACACATGGAAGCAGCCAGGTGATGAACACATGGAAGCAGCCAGGTAATGAACACATGGAAGCAGCCAGGTAATGAACACATGGAAGCAGCCAGGTGATGATCACATGGAAGCAGCCAGGTAATGAACACATGGAAGCAGCCAGGTGATGATCACATGGAAGCAGCCAGGTGATGATCACATGGAAGCAGCCAGGTGATGAACACATGGAAGCAGCCAGGTGATGAACACATGGAAGCAGCCAGGTGATGAACACATGGAAGCAGCCAGGTAATGAACACATGGAAGCAGCCAGGTAATGATCACATGGAAGCAGCCAGGTAATGATCACATGGAAGCAGCCAGGTGATGAACACATGGAAGCAGCCAGGTGATGAACACATGGAAGCAGCCAGGTAATGATCACATGGAAGCAGCCAGGTAATGAACACATGGAAGCAGCCAGGTAATGATCACATGGAAGCAGTCAGGTAATGAACACATGGAAGCAGTCAGGTGATGAACACATGGAAGCAGCCAGGTAATGAACACATGGAAGCAGCCAGGTAATGAACACATGGAAGCAGCCAGGTAATGAACACATGGAAGCAGCCGGGTGATGAACACATGGAAGCAGCCGGGTAATGAACACATGGAAGCAGCCGGGTGATGAACACATGGAAGCAGCCGGGTAATGAACACATGGAAGCAGCCAGGTAATGAACACATGGAAGCAGCCAGGTAATGAACACATGGAAGCAGCCAGGTAATGAACACATGGAAGCAGCCAGGTAATGAACACATGGAAGCAGCCAGGTAATGAACACATGGAAGCAGCCAGGTGATGAACACATGGAAGCAGCCAGGTAATGAACACATGGAAGCAGCCAGGTAATGAACACATGGAAGCAGCCAGGTGATGATCACATGGAAGCAGCCAGGTAATGAACACATGGAAGCAGCCAGGTGATGATCACATGGAAGCAGCCAGGTGATGATCACATGGAAGCAGCCAGGTAATGAACACATGGAAGCAGCCGGGTAATGAACACATGGAAGCAGCCAGGTAATGAACACATGGAAGCAGCCAGGTGATGAACACATGGAAGCAGCCGGGTAATGAACACATGGAAGCAGCCGGGTGATGAACACATGGAAGCAGCCGGGTAATGAACACATGGAAGCAGCCAGGTAATGAACACATGGAAGCAGCCGGGTAATGAACACATGGAAGCAGCCAGGTAATGAACACATGGAAGCAGCCAGGTGATGATCACATGGAAGCAGCCAGGTGATGATCACATGGAAGCAGCCAGGTGATGAACACATGGAAGCAGCCAGGTGATGATCACATGGAAGCAGCCAGGTAATGATCACATGGAAGCAGCCAGGTAATGATCACATGGAAGCAGCCAGGTAATGATCACATGGAAGCAGCCAGGTAATGATCACATGGAAGCAGCCAGGTGATGAACACATGGAAGCAGCCAGGTAATGATCACATGGAAGCAGCCAGGTAATGATCACATGGAAGCAGCCAGGTGATGAACACATGGAAGCAGCCAGGTAATGATCACATGGAAGCAGCCAGGTAATGATCACATGGAAGCAGCCAGGTGATGAACACATGGAAGCAGCCAGGTAATGAACACATGGAAGCAGCCAGGTGATGATCACATGGAAGCAGCCAGGTAATGATCACATGGAAGCAGCCAGGTGATGAACACATGGAAGCAGCCAGGTGATGAACACATGGAAGCAGCCAGGTGATGAACACATGGAAGCAGCCAGGTGATGAACACATGGAAGCAGCCAGGTGATGAACACATGGAAGCAGCCAGGTGATGAACACATGGAAGCAGCCAGGTGATGAACACATGGAAGCAGCCAGGTGATGAACACATGGAAGCAGCCAGGTAATGATCACATGGAAGCAGCCAGGTGATGATCACATGGAAGCAGCCAGGTGATGAACACATGGAAGCAGCCAGGTGATGAACACATGGAAGCAGCCAGGTGATGAACACATGGAAGCAGCCAGGTAATGATCACATGGAAGCAGCCAGGTAATGATCACATGGAAGCAGCCAGGTAATGATCACATGGAAGCAGTGAGGCAGGTAAAACACACCTTGGTGAGCTGGCGGAGCTCCAGGATGTCTCCGTGTCCGAGGCCGTGGACGATCCTCTGTCTCTCTCGGGCAACGTCCTCGTCCTCCTCGCCAAGAGGACCCAGTTTGGTGAGTGTGCTGACGGGCCTGCAGACACACACACTGTGACTCATCTCATCTATAAACCTCCTCATCTCATCTATAAACCTCCTCATCTCATCTATAAACCTCCTCATCTCATCTATTAAACCTCCTCATCTCATCTATAAACCTCCTCATCTATAAACCTCCTCATCTCATCTATTAAACCTCCTCATCTCATCTATTAAACCTCCTCATCTCATCTATTAAACCTCCTCATCTCATCTATAAACCTCCTCATCTCATCTATTAACCTCCTCATCTCATCTATTAAACCTCCTCATCTCATCTATTAAACCTCCTCATCTCATCTATTAAACCTCCTCATCTCATCTATTAAACCTCCTCATCTCATCTATAAACCTCCTCATCTCATCTATTAAACCTCCTCATCTCATCTATTAAACCTCCTCATCTCATCTATAAACCTCCTCATCTCATCTATTAAACCTCCTCATCTCATCTATAAACCTCCTCATCTCATCTATAAACCTCCTCATCTCATCTATTAAACCTCCTCATCTCATCTATTAAACCTCCTCATCTCATCTATAAACCTTCTCATCTATTAAACCTCCTCATCTCATCTATTAAACCTCCTCATCTCATCTATAAGCTTCAGTCTGAAGGTTTTTACACAGACAGAAAACATGGTGATCTGCTGCCACCAAGTGGACAAAAACATGTACTGCAGCTTTAAATAAGCAGATAAACACAAATGTCTATTTGTGTGCGCATGTATTAATGTGTGTGTACAAATATGTGTGTGTGTGTATGTATATAAATGTGTGTGTGTATTTATATATGTGTGTGTGTATTTATGTGTGTGTGTGCGTGTATTTATATGTGTGTGTGTGTGTGTGTGTATTTATGTGTGTGTGTGTGTGTGTGTGTGTGTGTATAAATGTGTGTGTGTGTGTGTGTGTGTGTGTGTGTGTGTGTGTGTGTGTATTTATGTGTGTGTGTGTGTGTGTGTGTGTGTGTATAAATGTGTGTGTGTGTGTGTGTGTGTGTGTGTGTGTGTGTGTGTGTGTGTGTGTGTGCGTGTGTATTTATGTGTGTGTGTAATACCTGGGTTTAATGCAGAATCTGTACTGGATGAGGATGGTGATGATGAAGAACACCGCTCCCTCCACAGCCATGGCGAACAGGTTCTTTCCCACCATGTCCCACTCCAGAGGAGAGCGGAACCGGTTCTCACCTGCAACACAACAACACAGTCACACACCTGGAAGCAACACCTGACCAATCAGCTGCCAGGACCACACACAGGAAGCTCCTGGTCTGAAGAAGCCTGCATTCTGTGTAACGGCCAGCAGGGGGCGACTCCACTGGCTCAAGGAAGAAGTCAGATTGTATAGAAGTCTGTGAGGAAATGAGTCTACTTCTCTGTTTATTACCTCAGTAAACAGTTTCTTAATGAGTTTATTGTCTTAATCACTAGTATCAACTCTTCATTTAGTAAACCATGGTTCCATTTAGAGTCAAATAAACGATAAATCGGCGTATGCTTCAGCACGTCACTACTTTGTGATTGACAAGTTGCTACCATGGAGACAACATTGATAACATAATGTAACCATGATGTAACCCCAGATCCACAAAGTGAAGACATATCATTCGTTATTTCAGTTTTCAGTGTTTGGTTGAACTCAAACAGCCTCTGAGGTACATTTAGTTTGAATGGTTTTTAGCCTGTTTTTCAAGTCTAAAATATTCAATTTGATAATTTTCATGTCAAACAGACGTCTGCATCAACACTTGTTTAATCTCTGAAGTTAAACTGCTTCTTCAAAGTGAATATTTGCTCTTTAACAATAAGAGCGAGAGTTCATAAACTGAACCTGAATCTGTGAGTTTTAGACTTTTTGCAAATTTATGAAATAGCAATGAAGTCAGAACAACAAACACTGAATGAATATTAACAAGCTACATCACTGCAGTGTGTGTGTGTGTGTGTGTGTGTGTGTGTGTGTGTGTGTTTTTACCGAATCTCTCGAGGGCGTCGGCCATCGCCTGGTTCTTCACCATGTCGATGAGACCTCGACCGAGACAAAAGTGAGGGAAGATGAGGAGGACGTTCTTCAGGATGTCATTGATTCCTCCGATCTCCTGCAAACACACACACACACACACACACACACACACACACACACACACACACAGACACACACACACACACACACACACACACACACACACACACTCTTAATACTCATATACTTCAGCAAAGGCGTTAAAGTCGTTCAGATTGGTGGCACTTGGACAGTAGCTAGGAAAAACTCCCTTTCAACATGAAGAGTGAAAGTGACTCACGTTGTTTCCGAACAGCTCCATGACGAAGGTGGAGATGCTGCCGTTGATGCCGATGAGGATGTTGACGCTGGTGAGGACGACGTAGGCCGTGCTGGGGATCGTGAAGAAGAAGGAGGCCGGGTACATGAGCGGCGTGATGGACCATCTGGGAACACGAGGAGAGAAGAAACACATCAGAGCTCAGGATCGGTCATGAGAAACAGAAAATAATAGTTTATTATCATTATTACTGTTAAATAAAGTCTGATTGTTTCAGAGCTGCTGCAGAAAACATGATGTCAACAAGTCACAGTGAACTATTCTACTGATCAGCACTGACAGTAACTAGTAGTTGGGTGTAGTTGGTTATAGTCTGGTGTTGAGTTATGTAGTTGGGGGTATTTAGGTGTAGTTTGGGGTATATGGGTGTAGTTTGGGGTAGTTGGGTGTAGTTTGGGGTATTTAGGTGTAGTTTGGTGTAGTGTGGTGTAGTTTGGGGTATTTAGGTGTAGTCTGGGGTAGTTGGGTGTAGTTCGTACCCGTAGAGCAGCAGCAGCAGGGCGAGCACCGGCAGGTTGGTGGAGGAGACGTAGGCTTTTTGTTGAAAACAGATGAAGATGATGACGACCAGCGTTGCCGGGACGATGTAGTTACACTGCAGAGAGACAGAAACACAGCTTAGCAACACTCTGACACACACACACACACACACACACACACACACACACAGTGTTGGGAGGGTGCGCTTGTTTCGCGTCTCACCATGTCCCAGATGAAGTTGGCCACCCAGTAGAGCAGCGGCTGCACTCCGCTGATGAACTGCATGTGTTTGGCTTTGTTGACGCGCTCCTGGATGAGGAAGACCACGAAGCTGGCCGGGACGAAGGACATGGCGAAGATGACGCAGATGGACACCAGCACGTCCACAGAGGTCGTTACCCTGGAAACGAGTAAAGAGGGAGGCAACGTTTAACATGACACTCGTTACGGACTTTCTTTTATCACATTTCATCCAAACTAGCACCACAGTACTGACAGTAGTGCCTCAGGTGTATCTCAGGTCTATCTCAGGTCCATCTCAGGTGTATCTCAGGTGTATCTCAGGTGTATCTCAGGTGTATCTCAGGTGTCTCAGGTGTATCTCAGGTGTATCTCAGGTGTATCTCAGGTGTATCTCAGGTGTCTCAGGTGTATCTCAGGTCTATCTCAGGTCTATCTCAGGTGTCTCAGGTGTATCTCAGGTCTATCTCAGGTCCATCTCAGGTGTATCTCAGGTGTATCTCAGGTGTATCTCAGGTGTATCTCAGGTGTCTCAGGTCTATCTCAGGTCTATCTCAGGTGTCTCAGGTGTATCTCAGGTGTATCTCAGGTGTCTCAGGTGTATCTCAGGTGTATCTCAGGTGTATCTCAGGTGTGTGGACTTACAGTGCAACCTGGGACAGCTGCTCCTTGGTGAGGTTCAGCGGGTGGTTGAAGGCACTGATGCCGTACTTGCTGGGATCTTCTCCTTCGGGCAGGTTTGCTCTCAGGATGCCGTTATTCATCACGTTGATGAAGGAGCCGATGCTGTGCCAGCCTTTGTTGTTGAACCAGATCTGAACACATCACATCATCGTTTAATCATCATTTATTCACCAGGAATCAAAACTCTGCAAAGACTTAAAGGACGTCAGAGTCTTTCTGCTCACTGAACCATTATTTCCATTATTGATTAATCTGTTCATTGTTTTCTGGATGAATTGATCAGTCTATAAAATGTGAAAAATGTTGGTCACTGTTTCCCAAAGCTGTCCTCAAAACTCAGGTAAGTCTCAGGTATGTAACTAACTGTTTACCACTCAGGTTACTGTCATAGAAGACTTAACTGATATTAATTGATCATTTAAATAGTTGGCAAATAATTGTCAGTAACTCAACTAATTGTTGCATCTATACATTTTTCTTTAATTACACTTCAGGTGATATTTATTAAAGTGCTTTTAAATCTCATGTTCTTCATAATAAAGGAACGTTTAAAGTGCGTCTGCAGCAGTTTTCTCACCTTCACGTTGTTCTTTGTGTCCAAACCGTTGATGAAACCTGACAGACTGTCGAGGAATCGATCTGCAGCGGCTCCCTGCAACAAACACAACACTCACATTTAACATTTGTAGGCCTGCAAAGAAACATCTTTATTATCGATGACTTAATTAATCATTTGATTCAACAATAACATTTCTGATCAACAGCAAATAATGAAAACATGTCAGTTGTGAAAATAAAGGAACCGGAGCAGAAACTCACCTTCTTTAGTTCAAAGATCTTTCGGACTCGTCTGATGGCGTCATCGATCTCATTGGCCGGTGGGAGGACCTGAGTGCTCCTGGCGCCCAATGAGAAGCCTCCGTACCTGCAGACAGAACAAGTCCATTAGAAACACTCCAGACACACAGTTTCATTAATGAGTGAAGATGAAAGAAAAGAGACGTACCTGAACTCATTCACCCAA
Organism: Scomber scombrus; assembly: GCF_963691925.1. Lineage (NCBI taxonomy): Eukaryota > Metazoa > Chordata > Actinopteri > Scombriformes > Scombridae > Scomber > Scomber scombrus. The sequence continues at coordinate 286,952 of NC_084978.1, read as the reverse complement.
ACTTTGTTCTTCAAACTGTGGAAACAAACATTTAGAAAGTTTAGTGAGTGACAAACATCTTTATTCTGTCTCTCAGCTGTTCTGTCTCTCAGCTGTTCTGTCTCTCAGCTGTTCTGTCTCTCAGCTGTTCTGTCTCTCAGCTGTTCTGTCTCTCAGCTGTTCTGTCTCTCTGCTGTTCTGTCTCTCTGCTGTTCTGTCTCTCAGCTGTTCTGTCTCTCTGCTGTTCTGTCTCTCTGCTGTTCTGTCTCTCTGCTGTTCTGTCTCTCAGGTGTTCTGTCTCTCTGCTGTTCTGTCTCTCAGGTGTTCTGTCTTTCTGCTGTTCTGTCTCTCTGCTGTTCTGTCTCTCTGCTGTTCTGTCTCTCTGCTGTTCTGACTCTCTGCTGTTCTGTCTCTCAGGTGTTCTGTCTCTCTGCTGTTCTGTCTCTCAGCTGTTCTGTCTCTCAGCTGTTCTGTCTCTCTGCTGTTCTGTCTCTCAGGTGTGTCTCACCTCTTGCCGATGATCTGAGCGTAGGTCTTCACCAGGTAGTCGGAGATGTTTCTTCCTGTCAGGTTCTGCAGCGAGTCGGTGGCGCTCAGCTTCATCTGAACAACAAAATATTTATTATATTTAATATTTAACGTCCAAACTGCACAGACATGTTGAAGTCTGGTTCGTGAGTTTAACGGATGCAAAGTAAAATCCACATGTGCCTGTTTATCAGTGTGTGGATCCAAATATGATAAAAACTAATTTAACTAAATTCAACTGAAACATGAAATCAGATGATAACAGGACATCAGATAGGAGTGATGGTGTGTGTCTCACCTCGAGCGGCGGCAGTCCTCCGGCTCCTGGAGGACACTCCGGCAGCATCCTCTTCTTCCCGTCGCAGGTGCAGGAGCAGGCAGGAGACGGATCCTCCATGGTCCAGTTCCCGGAGCTGAAGAGCTGCTGGACGCTCTCTGGGACCTCCGGAGTGAGCCAGTCCTCGTCGCCCATCGTACACGGAGCCTCTCTGAAGGGAGGAAGACATGAGACAAAATGATCAACTGACGAGATCACTGAGCGCTTCTTTAAAGTCTAAAATAGTGCAGAGTGACTTCAGCCATTAACACAGTGAGCTGCTGTGTTGGTGAAGATGTTCTTACGGTATTGAATATCCGTCCATGCAGCGAGTCCCGAAGCCCGGAGCGTCCTGCAGAGCGTTCAGTAACTTCTGCATGTTGGCGTCTCCGGGAGCGTCGTCACTGATACACACACACACAGTTAATTCATATAATAAAGACACTTGGTTCATCACATCATTTAAGTTATATATGTTATAACCAGGCGGGGAGTTCTGGTCCTCTGAAATGATGCCAACGAGGAAGTAACTTAAAACTGCATTCTATCAAAAGGCCACCAGGGGGCGACCGTTTTGGTGTCAAAAGGACTTCCGTCTCTATACAAGTCAATGGAGAATTCACCAACTTCTCACTTGATTTCTAACCTCAGTAAACGTTTTCAAAATGTGTTTATGGTCTCAATCGCTAGTTTAAAGCCTTCTTCAATGCAGTATGATGTTCATTTGGGACATTTTGGCCTCCCTGATTTTATATGTGACGATAAAGCAGGGTATGCATTAGGGCGTGGCTACGTGGTGATTGACAGGTTGATTGGTTCACAGGTTCAGGAGGGCGCCTCATGCTCCTCCTGATGCCCATATAAGTAGAATCCCTGTTTTTATTTTTCCCAGCATGCACCTGAAATGTTCAAGATGCCGCTGCTCAGATCCGATACTATTGGCCTCCGAGCAGCAGTCCACAAACCAATGGGTGACGTCATGGATGTTACGTCCATTTTATATACAGTCTATGGTTATATTCAGTAGTTAGAGGCAGCCGGTACCTGATGAAGGTGACCTGGTCCTCGTACATCCAGGGCTGCAGCTCCAGACTTGGGTACTTTCCAAACGGAGGGACGATGAGACTGAAGACGAGAGCGATGCAGACGAACACGGCAGGAAGAACGATCTGAGAGCCAAACAGCACATTTTAAAATTAAATGAAAAGACGAGTCGACGGGAATCATTTGAGATGTTGCTGCTGCAGCCAATCAGAGCGCAGCGTACCTGAGCGAAGAAGCCCTTCCTGGAGCGCCGAGCGAACAGGAAACGTTTCCACATGAGAGCGATGAACTGCTGCTTCTTCAGGCTCCAGCCGCTCATCTGGTAAGATCCTTTCCCATCAGAGCAGGTGAGCCAGTCCGTCTCTCTGCACTCTGTCACATGACACACGGAGAAGGTGATTACCTGCTGGTACTGTAACTCAGTGTGTGTGTGTGTGTGTGTATGTGTGTGTGTGTGTGTGTGTACCTGGGTCTCCTTCTGATTCGTTGCAGTCGTTGTTGTCGTCCTCAGTTAAAGGTTTCAGGCAGCTCTGATGGTCTCCTCCTCCGAAGGCGTGAGTTCTCCTCCGCCGCCGGACAGGAAGTGTACCGTCTATACACACACACACACAATCAATATACAGCTGGATATTTTCATCTGCTTCTATTAATTGATTTTGTCTTAATAACCAAAGACTTTATTTTATGTCATTATTAACATGTTGTATCTTTGTGCTAAAGTACTAACAGTCTGTTAGTCTTCATGTGTTGTATGTTCGGCATGTACAACATAAATACTCTAATAATTATGCATCTATCATTACTGTCTGTGGATGAATAGTCAGAGGTCAAAGGTCACTGCTCACCTGAAGGCACTTCAGTGTCCACTCCGTTATCTTCGGCCACTTTCAGGAAAATCTAGAAAAACAAGACACATGATCAGGTTTGATTCATGTCGTCTCTTCTTTACTTCTTTACTTCCTGTTTGCTCTGTGAAAGACTTTGATCCTCCTCCTCCTGATCCTCCTCCTCCTCCTCCTCCTCCTCCTCCTCCTCCTCCTCCTCCTCCTCCTCCTCCTCCTCCTCCTCCTCCTCCTCCTCCTCCTCCTCCTCCTCCTCCTCCTCCTCCTCCTCCTCCTCCTCCTCACCTCCTCCAGTGTGGTGTCTGACACTCCGTAGCTGGAGATGCCGAGGTCGGCCAGCTTGCTGTCCAGGTCTTTGAAGAGCTTGACGAAGGCTCCGTCCTTGGCGGCGCTGTACGGCAGGACGTAGGTGAACTCGTGTCCCTGATCCTCCACCAGACGGGCGGCGGGGACGTGACGCAGGATCAGACCGGAGACCAGAGACACGTCCGCCGGGACGAAGGGGACGTCACAGATAGACGCAGCGGGGCCGTTCTCTGAGGACAGAGACACGAGAAGCAGAGAGTTAGATTCACCTGAAGCAGAAGCAACGGAAGGCTGTGCAGAAACAGAGAGCTCACCGATGGTGGCAGCCTCACTTTCATGTTCGCTGCCGAGTCCGGCGTCGCTGCTGCTGACCGAAGCGGATTCCTCCTCCTGAGACACCAACACAGGACAGAGTAATGTTTAAACTTCCTCCTGTTCATACTGACTATTAAAAGATGCATTCACAGTTCATATAAACACCTGACTGCTGGTTTTAACACAGATTAGAAGAACTGTGAACTTTTCCTTTAAGTGTTTCACTAACATGAAGTCAAACAGCTGCAGGATTCAGCAGTGAAGCTCAGACTGTAAATCAGAGTCAAATATAAATGTAGCTTTACAGGGGAACTTCTTTACTGTTCCTATATTCCCCCTTTTTTTCCTCATCTTGCCGACCCTATCATACTACATGCACAGTGATGTAATGTGTCAGTGATGTCAGCGGCGGCGGTACCTTCTTGGTGAAGGAAACGGTGCTGGAGGAGTTCCTGCGGGAGCTGAGCGACGGCTCCGGCTCCTTCTTCACCAGCGTCAGGTAGTAGCCGGTCCCCAGCTGGTTCTTCAGGTACAGAGACGAGCCCACGCAGCACAGCTTCCCGTGGGAGATGATGGCGATGCGGTCGCCGAGGATGTCGGCTTCGTCCATGTGGTGCGTGGACAGGATGATGGTCCGATCTGAGGAGCGGCGGGACGTTAAACACCAGTACGCAGCGGCCAATGGGACTGATGAAAAGGACCAACAGAGACACCTACCCTGTCTGTAGTTCAGCAGCAGATCCCAGATTCCTCTGCGAGCGTACGGGTCGACTCCGGCCGTGGGCTCGTCCAGGATCACGACCTTTGACCCTCCGACGAAGGCCAGCGCCACAGACAGCTTCCTCTGCATGCCGCCGGATAGCGTGCTGGTCCTGGCGTTGCGTTTGTGCGGCAGGCCGGTGTCCTTCAGGATCTGCTCGATCTCACCTTTCACCTGCTCCTCCGACAGACCTTTGAGCCGGGCGTAGAACCAGATGTGCTCCTCCACTGTCAGCCTGCAGGGGGTGCCACAACACAGCAACAGGGTCACACTGTGAGCTGAAGGAAGACTCTTAAAAAGGATTAACATGGACTGACGAGGTCCAGCAGACTCACATGCTGAAGAGGACGTTGTGCTGAGGACAGACTCCCAGACTCTGGCGGATGGCGCTCAGCTCCGTCCGGATGTCTCTGCCCAGGATGTAGGCGGTGCCCGAAGTGGGCGGGAACAGGCCGGTCAGGATGGACCTGCAGGGAATCAATCAATCAATCAATCAATCTATGTTTAAGACTGTACCTGTACCTAACCCTGACCCTGTACCTGTACCCCTACTTGTGTTCGTCTATCTGTTCTTGTCTCTGTACGTGTGCATGAATCACTCTCTGGTAGCGAGTATCAGTACTCGATTACTTTAAAGTATCAACCAAAATAAATCGATACCAAGTAGTATGGAAACCCGTCTCCCATCAATCGATACCTGCAATCGATCCTTTTTGCACCCAGAGCTGAAAATATGATATTTATATGGACTTGCTCACAGCCAATCAATGCAAGTGTTGTTGGATTTAATGCATCATGTGATTGGTCCACTGCCACAGCAGCTACAACCCGTCTGGTGGTGGTGAAGTCGTGGTGAATCTGAGTTAACACGCTTAGCAGTTCAGCAGCCAAGATGCCACCTAAACGCTGTAAAGTGAGTCTACACTACACACCGGATAACAGCAAGAACACTAAATGTGTTAATGGGAATCTAATGAAGTACTCAGCTGGTATCAGGATCTCTTTAAGGTTACTTGGATTGGACAGTTCTACCGGTCTCTGTACCTTTACTTTCATTATCAATTAATCTGTTATTATTTTCTACATTAATTGATTAGTCGTTGTCAGAAATAGTGAAACATGTGGAGCAGTGTTTCTCCACAAACCGGGTTCTTCACTCACATGGTCGTGGTCTTCCCGGCTCCGTTGTGTCCCAGGAAGGAGGTGATCTGTCCCTCGTAGAAGCCGAGCGTCAGTCCGTCCACCGCCAGCTTCTTCCCGTGGCGGTACACCTTCACCAGGTTCTCGATGTAAACGCCGGGCTCCAGGTGAGCCGGTTCCTCCTCTATACACACAGCTGCAAACAGTGCACATATGAAACTAATCAGCTGGACTTACTTTCACTCTGATCTTTATGTTACAGACTTCGTTTCTGTAGCGCCCCCCGGTGGTCACTCTGTGTAACGGCACTCACCTCCATGGTTTCCTTTCCGCTTCAGAGGGACTTTGGTGGACGTTGCGTGTTTCTGACCGAGCCAGTAGGACTTGCTGAAGGGGAAATACCACGGCCGAGGAATCCCGTACTGCCCTGAGACACACAGCACACATTTATTAACATTTATAAGAGTTAAACATTCAGTCACTTCTAAATAACTAGAAGAGTAAAAGATGACTTCTGTGGGAAATAAGACAAAGACATTCAAAAGTCTTATTTCATCCCACCAACAGTCCAAAAATACATTTTATTCACTGTCATAGAAAAGCAGAAAATATTCACACAAGAGGCCAAATCAGAAAATATTTGTTTAAGAAAAGACTTTAAAGCCTCTGAAATCAGCTCGAAATAGTAAAAATACAGCTGATAACAAATTCAACATTTAAGAGTTAAGATAATAAATCAGCTGATCAGCATTAATTAAAACAATCCTTTAAATGTGTCAACACATTAAACTCAGAACAGCTGAGTGATATCTTAAAGACGGCGTCTGTGCTGACCTGGGAACACGGCCTCGATGTACCAGGTGAGAACGCCGTACAGGAAGGAGTCGATGTACATCATGACGATGGCGGAGCGGAGGCTGAAGTCGTCCTCCTCCAGCGGACTCGACACCAGGTTCTTCCACTGGATCCCGACTCCTTGCTCCTCGAACAGAGCGAAGTACTCGCAGCCGAACCCGAACGCCACGGGAGACAGGAGGCTCTGCGGGAGGAAGGGGAAACGTGACTCACTCTGTCCAATAAGAGCACAGCATCACAGCGTATGAAACGACGACTTACAGCGAAGACTTTGGCTCCGTAGCCAATGTAGTCCTGCCAGGCCACGCAGAGCACGTAGGGCAGGTAGAGCGTGAAGTAGATGATTCCTCCGCAGGCGGCCGCCAGGTTAGCACGCGCAAACGCTGTGCTGAGCAGGAAACACTGCATGATGGTTACCACGGCGAAGGATCCCAGGAAGAGGAAGACCACACCGGGGTCGCTGTATGGAAGCAGGTTCCCTTTCTGAAGGAGGCACAACAAGTTCAGATCAGTCGTTAGAAAAGAAAATAAATCCAGATGAATGATTAACTGAAGACAACCAGACTTTTATTCTATCACTATTAATTCATTACAGATCTGCCAGCCTCTGATATGTGCTCACCTTGAGCAGCAGCACCAGCAGCCCGGCGCTGATCAGCAGAGGAATCAGGCTGCTGATGAACCAGCTGAACCACAGGATGCCGTTATCCAAACCCATGATCCTCATCGTCTCCTTCAGTCGAGCCTCCTTCTCGTACACCACGCTCTTCAGGATGATCGCCACCGAGTACATCCAGGCCAGAGTCATGAAGAGAGGCATGGAGCGGCTCATCACCCGCAGGAAGCTGACACACATGGACAGGTAGGTAGATTAGATAAGATAGATGGATAGATGGGTAGATAGGTGGATAGGTGGATAGATAGGTAGATAGGTGGATAGGTGGATAGGTGGATAGATAGGTGAATGGATTCCAGCAGCTCAAAGTAAACATAAAAGTAATAAAGCAACAAACAGCAGACCATAAAAAGAGGTGTCAGAGTAAATTAAACCATCACCAAGATAAACCAGATGTAATGTCTATAAATAAATAAGGATATTAAAAACACCTGACCTAATAAAGTTCAGGTTAAACATCATTATCCTGGTTAAACACATTATCCTGGTTAAACACATTATCCTGGTTAAACACATTATCCTGGTTAAACATCATTATCCTGGTTAAACATCATTATCCTGGTTAAACACATTATCCTGGTTAAACACATTATCCTGGTTAAACACATTATCCTGGTTAAACATCATTATCCTGGTTAAACACATTATTCTGGTTAAACATCATTATCCTGGTTAAACACCATTATCCTGGTTAAACATCATTATCCTGGTTAAACACATTATCCTGGTTAAACACATTATCCTGGTTAAACATCATTATCCTGGTTAAACACATTATCCTGGTTAAACACATTATCCTGGTTAAACAACATTATCCTGGTTAAACATTATTATCCTGGTTAAACACCATTATCCTGGTTAAACACCATTATCCTGGTTAAACACATTATCCTGGTTAAACAACATTATCCTGGTTAAACATCATTATCCTGGTTAAACATCATTATCCTGGTTAAACACCATTATCCTGGTTAAACACCATTATCCTGGTTAAACACCATTATCCTGGTTAAACACATTATCCTGGTTAAACAACATTATCCTGGTTAAACACATTATCCTGGTTAAACACATTATCCTGGTTAAACACATTATCCTGGTTAAACACATTATCCTGGTTAAACATCATTATCCTGGTTAAACACCATTATCCTGGTTAAACACATTATCCTGGTTAAACAACATTATCCTGGTTAAACATCATTATCCTGGTTAAACACATTATCCTGGTTAAACACATTATCCTGGTTAAACATCATTATCCTGGTTAAACATCATTATCCTGGTTAAACACATTATCCTGGTTAAACACCATTATCCTGGTTAAACACATTATCCTGGTTAAACAACATTATCCTGGTTAAACATCATTATCCTGGTTAAACATCATTATCCTGGTTAAACACCATTATCCTGGTTAAACACCATTATCCTGGTTAAACACCATTATCCTGGTTAAACACATTATCCTGGTTAAACAACATTATCCTGGTTAAACACATTATCCTGGTTAAACATCATTATCCTGGTTAAACACATTATCCTGGTTAAACACATTATCCTGGTTAAACATCATTATCCTGGTTAAACAACATTATCCTGGTTAAACACATTATCCTGGTTAAACATCATTATCCTGGTTAAACAACATTATCCTGGTTAAACACCATTATCCTGGTTAAACACATTATCCTGGTTAAACATCATTATCCTGGTTAAACATCATTATCCTGGTTAAACACATTATCCTGGTTAAACATCATTATCCTGGTTAAACATCATTATCCTGGTTAAACACCATTATCCTGGTTAAACACCATTATCCTGGTTAAACACCATTATCCTGGTTAAACACATTATCCTGGTTAAACATCATTATCCTGGTTAAACATCATTATCCTGGTTAAACACCATTATCCTGGTTAAACATCATTATCCTGGTTAAACATCATTATCCTGGTTAAACACATTATCCTGGTTAAACATCATTATCCTGGTTAAACACCATTATCCTGGTTAAACATCATTATCCTGGTTAAACACATTATCCTGGTTAAACAACATTATCCTGGTTAAACACATTATCCTGGTTAAACATCATTATCCTGGTTAAACACATTATCCTGGTTAAACACATTATCCTGGTTAAACATCATTATCCTGGTTAAACAACATTATCCTGGTTAAACACATTATCCTGGTTAAACATCATTATCCTGGTTAAACAACATTATCCTGGTTAAACACCATTATCCTGGTTAAACACATTATCCTGGTTAAACATCATTATCCTGGTTAAACATCATTATCCTGGTTAAACACATTATCCTGGTTAAACATCATTATCCTGGTTAAACATCATTATCCTGGTTAAACACCATTATCCTGGTTAAACACCATTATCCTGGTTAAACACCATTATCCTGGTTAAACACATTATCCTGGTTAAACATCATTATCCTGGTTAAACATCATTATCCTGGTTAAACACCATTATCCTGGTTAAACATCATTATCCTGGTTAAACATCATTATCCTGGTTAAACACATTATCCTGGTTAAACATCATTATCCTGGTTAAACACCATTATCCTGGTTAAACATCATTATCCTGGTTAAACACCATTATCCTGGTTAAACATCATTATCCTGGTTAAACATCATTATCCTGGTTAAACATCATTGTCCTGGTTAAACACATTATCCTGGTTAAACACATTATCCTGGTTAAACACCATTATCCTGGTTAAACAACATTATCCTGGTTAAACATCATTATCCTGGTTAAACACATTATCCTGGTTAAACATCATTATCCTGGTTAAACACATTATCCTGGTTAAACACATTATCCTGGTTAAACACCAGCAGACTCTGAGCTTCCTTACATGTCATCTACGTAACACGGGTACGGCATCTGCTGGATGTAGACGCCTGTCTTCTCCTTGGTGCCCGTCATCGCCCTGATGATGCCTTGCTCGATAACGTCCTGCAGGTAGGAGAACCCGCCCCAGATGTACCGCATGTCCTCAAACGGGTCAGCACGAGGACCTGGGTCCCAGTACCTGAAGAAGGACAAGTATAGTCCTGTTAGTCTGACAGAACCAGAACCAGAACCAGAACCAGCAGATTCATAAACAGTTTCTATCCACAACCTCATTAACCTTTGTGTCGTCCTCCCGGGTCAAATTGACCCCGTCTGTTTCGACTGTTCCTTCTTTCCTCCCTTACTTCCTTCCGTCTGTTCTTCCTCCCTCCCTCCTTCTCACTTTTCTTCCTTCCTCCCTACTTCTTTCCTTCCCTCCTTCCTTCCTTTATTTCCTTCCCTCCTCCCTTCCTTTCTCATACCTTCCTTCCTTCTTTCCTCCATCCTTCCTTCCACCCTTCCGTCTTTCCTTCCCTCCTTCCTTCCTCCCTCCTTCCCTCCCTTCCTTCCTTCCTTCTTCCTCCCTTCCTTCCTTCTTCCTTCCAGCCTTCCTTCCTTCCTTTCCTTCTTTCTTCCTTCCTCCCTTCCTTCCAAACACAGATAATAAACCCTTCACACCTGTTCTGCATTTTAAATTGTTGTATTAATTTATTTATTGTATGTGTACCACAGTGGAGTAGCACTCTTAATCTCGTTGTACTGTAATGTACAATAAACAACAAAGGCTTTAAATTCAATTCAATAGAAGCACAGTGTCTCTGAATAACTACTACAGTGTGTGTGTGTGTGTGTGTGTGTGTGTGTGTGTGTGTGTGTGTCCTTACGCGTCTTTGATCTTATTGGTCCGCTCCACGTTGTCGATGTCCATGCGGATCTTGTAGTTGAGTTTGTGCGGCAGCTCGGTGGCGTTGGCGGCGACATCGGGGAACACGATGCCGGCCCAGAACCTCCTGTCCTCCAGCAGCAGCATGGACTCGTTCACCAGCTTCTCCTCGGTGGAGACCGGCTCCAGCTTGTCCAGGTTCACACACTGAGCCACAGAGAGGGACGGGTCAGGTCATGTGACAGTGAATCCACATCAGGGACATTAACACTTACACGTCTTTCTCTACACGGCTCATAAGTCTCATAAGTCAGAACTAATGTATAAACCCGTCACCTTACTAAACGGACCTGTTGATAACACTGCTGCCTTATCGCTCATATATGTTTTATCTGTTTCTACTTGTTCCTGCTAGTCTGTCTTTGTGTTTGCTGTTAAATGGTAAATGTTCTGTACTTATATAGAACCTTTCTAGTCTACATCTCATTCACACACATTCATACACTGATGGCAGGAGCTACCACACAGGGAGCCAACCTGCTCATCAGAGGAAGCTAACCATTCATACACCGTTGGCATAGCAACGGGAGCAATTTGGGGTTAAGTGTCTGCCCAAGGACACATTGACATGTAGACTGGAGGAGACGGGAATCGAACCGCCAATCTTCTAATTGGAGGACGACCCGCTCTACCTGCTGATCCACAGCCTCCCGTTAAAATGTCTTGTTGCCTTGTTGACCCGTTTTATTTTGTCATGTTTTTCTTCTGTCTGTTTATGCAGCTGTTGTCCTGCTTCTTGTTTGATTGTTGCTCATGTGTGTTATGTTCATGTTCATGTTCATGTTCATGTTCATGTTCATGTTCATGTTCATGTTCATGTTCATGTTCATGTTTATGTTTATGTTTATGTGTGCTCCTGTCTAACTGCTCTGTAACTGTTTGATCAGTCATAGTTTGCTTTGCTCTTTCTCTCTGCTGCTTATGTCACTGAGTGTTTTATACTTATTGTAACTCACTTGTCTTATAATGTTTTTAAATCTGTTGCTTGATCTTGATTTTAGGCTGCTAACTCACAGCCGCATTCTGGCATATTTACAGATCTGGTTATTAATAAGCACCGTCCCTGACAAATAAACTAATAAAATAAAAAATGAAAATAAAAACAAACCCAGCTGGTACAGATCATGTGACCCTGATCAGCTGCTGATTGACGATCATTTACAGTTTTTATTGCATCCTTTTTGAGTTCATTGGCCTATTTTATTTTATTTGTTTATTTGATAGATACGATGCTCATTAATCAACAGACCAGATGCTGTAAATAAGTCAGTTAGCTGTGTGTCTCTGGCCAGCTGTTAAGAAGGCGACCTGGAATAGTATAATAATAAACACATGACTGGGTCCATGCATACGGCCCAGCTGTGGTTACACATTACACACAACAACAACAACAACAACAACAACAACAACAACAACAACCATTAACCAAAAAACTAAACGATTAATTAAATTAGTAAAATGCAGATTTCATACATAGTGAAAAGTAATCACATGGTCAAACAGCTTGAGAAGTACCAGGAATCAGGAGGTGACTTCATATGATGTTTGGTTTGCATTAAGCCATGTTTAGAGTTTAGATTTAAAAGTTAGATAGTTGTTTCTCTCCTTTAACTCAGAGGGAAAAACTACTGCAGTAACTATTCCAGCAGCTCGAGGTGAGAGCCTTAAAGACGAGGCAACCATCACTAAAACGTTTGAAATGGTCTAAATCAATGATATGCTATGTGGCGTTGGTGGGTTAGTGTTTCTAATGTCTGCTGGTAAAGGGACTCAGCTGTTATTGCAGCATAAAGAGTTTGGCTGCAGGAAGTTGGCGAGGTTAAATTTCAACTTAAGCTGCTTCTGAAAAGACAGACTTGAGTCAAACAGTGAGTTCAGACTCTGGGTGACACTGACCTCCATGAAGCGGGAGATGCTCATGATGGCCTGGTCGGTCTCGTTGAACACGTCCCTCCAGGTGAGAGCGCTGCCCGGCGGACGGTGGTCCTCCGCCTGCTTGGACAGGAACATGGACACGTCGGTTACGGTCCAGTCGGTTTCAGACAGCTGAGCGTGGAAGACTTTGGCGGTGACGTTGTTCCTCAGCAGCGTCTGCAGGACACACAGGAAGCAGAGTCAGGATCAGCTGCTCTATGACATCATCTCTCTTTAACCTGCCGATTACTGATCCCACTAAACTTGTTCCTATGTTTCATCTTCAGAAACTTTCTATCATGAACTGTATTCCTACTGTCAGTGACTCAATCACAACTTTGAACTGGAGGAGGAGGAGGAGGAGGAGGAGGAAGGTTACCCTGATCAGGTCCATCTGCTCACTGTTCTCCATGAAGTTCCACACTTTGGGTCTCATCTCTTCCCACATTCCTCCCAGGTCCCTGAACACACCGAGCTCCTGGAACGTCCGGTTCACCTGAACGCACCACAGAGACAGAGACAGGTGAGACAGGTGCAGGTGAGACAGGTGCAGGTGAGACAGGTGCAGGTGAGACAGGTGCAGGTGAGACAGGTACAGGTGAGACAGACACAGGTGAGACAGGTGCAGGTAAGACAGGTGCAGGTACCTCGTGGATGACCCTCTGAGTAGCGGGGGTGTGAGGAGTGTACAGGATCTTTCCCATCAGCAGCGGTTTCAGCGCCTGCCAGATCATCCTGGACATCGGGTTCGAGTCCATGTTCTTCACCAGACTGTTACAGTACGGAGCTGCAGGGACAAGAACACATCAGCATCACTGGAGGTTCCTCTGAATGTTCCTCTCAATGTTCCTCTCAATGTTCCTCTCAATGTTCCTCTGAATGTTCCCCTAAATGTTCCTCTGAATGTTCCTCTCAATGTTCCTCTGAATGTTCCCCTGCATGTTCCTCTGAATGTTCCCCTAAATGTTCCTCTGAATGTTCCTCTGAATGTTCCTCTAAATGTTCCCCTGCATGTTCCTGTGAATGTTCCCCTAAATGTTCTTCTGAATGTTCTTCAACATCAGGTCTAAATGTTCCTCAGCCTCTAAAAGCAGAACCTACAGTATCTAGTGAAACTGCAGATGTGTTGGACGTGTTGGATGTGTTGGATGTGTTGGATGGGTTGGACGTGTTGGACGGGTTGGACGTGTTGGATGTGTTGGATGTGTTGGATGGGTTGGACGTGTTGGACGGGTTGGATGTGTTGGATGTGTTGGATGGGTTGGATGTGTTGGATGTGTTGGATGGGTTGGACGTGTTGGATGTGTTGGACGTGTTGGATGGGTTGGATGTGTTGGATGTGTTGGATGGGTTGGATGTGTTGGATGGGTTGGACGTGTTGGACGGGTTGGATGTGTTGGATGTGTTGGATGGGTTGGATGTGTTGGATGTGTTGGATGTGTTGGACGTGTTGGATGTGTTGGATGGGTTGGATGTGTTGGACGTGTTGGACGTGTTGGACGTGTTGGACGTGTTGGATGTGTTGGACTTGTTGGACTTGTTGGATGTGTTGGATGGGTTGGATGTGTTGGATGTGTTGGACGTGTTGGACGTGTTGGACGTGTTGGATGTGTTGGATGTGTTGGATGTGTTGGACGTGTTGGACGTGTTGGACGTGTTGGACGTGTTGGATGTGTTGGACGTGTTGGATGTGTTGGACGTGTTGGACGTGTTGGACGTGTTGGACGTGTTGGATGTGTTGGATGGGTTGGACGTGTTGGACGTGTTGGACGGGTTGGACGTGTTGGATGTGTTGGACGTGTTGGACGTGTTGGATGTGTTGGACGTGTTGGATGTGTTGGATGGGTTGGACGTGTTGGACGTGTTGGACGGGTTGGACGTGTTGGATGTGTTGGACGTGTTGGACGTGTTGGACGTGTTGGACGTGTT
>NC_084978.1:247500-264839 GCF_963691925.1 Scomber scombrus | reverse complement strand
TGTAAGTATTACATACTACATCACTATAATACTGCAGTACTGTTACTGCAGTACTTTAACTACATCACTCATAGTACTGCAGTACTGTAACTACTTTACTCATAGTACTGCAGTACTGTAACTACTTTACTCATAGTACTGCAGTACTTTAACTACTTTACTCATAGTACTGCAGTACTTTAACTACTTTACTCATAGTACTGCAGTACTGTAACTACTTTACTCATAGTACTGCAGTACTTTAACTACTTTACTCATAGTACTGCAGTACTTTAACTACTTTACTCATAGTACTGCAGTACTGTAACAGTACTTTGTGGCCTGGTTAAGCCTCTAACAGGGAAATGTTCCTTTAAGCTCTGATCAGTAATGAATCTCTGAGAAGACAAAAGAGAACATTTGATACTGGAGAACATTTCACAGCTTCAGCTTCACTGTTAACTTCAGTGTGTTTGGGAGGATTTGAGGCTTTCTGGCTCTGCTGCCGTGGAAACGTTAGAGACGGAGCCGGCGGCAGCAGTTAGTTTCAGGTTCTCACAGTCAGTCAGCAGCTCGTAGATTCCTGCTCACAAAAGCAGCTGACGCACCGCTGCCTTCAAACACGTCTCCAGGCTACAGAAAGTGAGACTGTAGAGAGACAGGCTGAGACACGCCTCCTCTCACACACACACACACACACTCTCTCTCACACACACACACACACTCTCACACACACACACACACACACACACACTCTCTCTCACACACACACACTCTCTCTCACACACACACACACACACACACTCTCTCTCTCACACACACACACCTGGGCGGCAGGGAGCCAGGTGAACACTCCCTGCTGCTCTGATTTCTCTCCTTTATTTAAACGGTGACACTTTATTCACCAGATAATAGTTCAGCTGTCTGTGAATCATCTTCTCTCACAATGATCTGATGTTTATTCTCATAGTTCTGTTTTCATGTCTGTGAAACTACGTCACAATAAAGTTTTCTGAGTTTCACTTTTTATCTTCAGAGTTTCATCATTAAAACCAAACACAGTAATATATAATATAATAATATAATAATATAATAATATATAATATCTGCCCCCCCGCTGGTCTCCTCTCTGCTGGTTCTTACCCGGATCGGTTTGAGGAAGTCCAGGTTGGACAGGAAGTGCTCCTCTGCGTGGTTGAGCCAGATGGGCGGCGCCCGACAGAGGACTTCCTGTACCAGCATCGACACCTGAGGGTCCGAGATCGTCACGAAGTCGTCTACGCTGCGCTGGCCCCCCTTCCTGGGACACATGTCCCTCAGGTGGGCCCCGAACCCTTTGAGCAGGACCTGGGGGGAGAGGGGGGGGGGGGGGGGGGAGGGGGGGCATCATCAGTTTATATTCTCACAGTTCACACTATGATGTTTTTGTGTGATGAGCTGCAGCTCCATCAGAACAGGCTCCAGAGCTTTATGAACAGCTTTTATCCCAAAGCATCAGCATAATGAAACAAACCTCCAGAACACATTAATCAATAATCAATAATCAATAATCAATAATCACCTTCTCCAGGTGAACGTCGGCATCGATGATCTGCTGCACGCTGTGTTCAGGCAGCGTGGCGTCTTCAACAGGAAGCTGCTCAGAGTCTCGTTGTCACGCAGGAAGTGTTTCAGCTTGAAGCCTGAAGACACAAAACACAGTTATTGATTATTATCAGTTATTGATTATTATCAGTTATTGATTATTATCAGTTATTGATTATTATCAGAGGACT
The DNA here is from genome assembly GCF_963691925.1 of Scomber scombrus. Lineage (NCBI taxonomy): Eukaryota > Metazoa > Chordata > Actinopteri > Scombriformes > Scombridae > Scomber > Scomber scombrus. The sequence continues at coordinate 263,085 of NC_084978.1, read as the reverse complement.
GCAGGAACATTTATTAACATCTTTGAACTGATCTCAACAGGTTTATTTTTGTTTTTTTAATTAAATCATATTTAAAGCCACAATAATAATAATAATAAATGATAATAACAATAACAACAATAATAATAATAATAATAAATGATAATAACAATAACAACACTAATAATAATAATTAAAGCTGCAGCTGTGACGATGACAGAGAGTTTAAGTTAAAGTCGGTCAGATTAAATCTGATCACATGGATCAATACATCTGTTGATCAGTATTGATCAGATCTTTTAAGCTGGTTTAAATAATAAACAGGCAACAGGAAGCTGAGAGGAAGCAGCGACCATATTAGGACCTTCGGTGTGTGTGAGGACAGGTGAGCGTGTTGTCACATGTCGTCACGTGTGAAGAGTTTCAACCTGCATCATGAGGCCTGTTTACATTGTGTTTGGACAAAAGACCCCCCCCCCCCCCCCCCCCCCCCCCCCAACACACCCTTTCTTCTTCTGCAGGTTTTAACAAGCAGCTGAGATCAGAAACTTCATCTGAGGACAAACACAGCGTCTATTTAACTCTTTCATCTCTGACAACTTTCATATTCTCTCCTCACATAACCCTCCAATAACCTTCATATACTGTTAATATTCTATCACATACTGTAATATCATGTGCTGTTTTACCTCAGACATGAAAATATAACATAGTAATAATGATGTAAATGTATTTAAAGGTAAAATGAGCAGAGCTTTATGGAGCTGTGGGGTTTATTGTAGAACCATTAGAGCATCAGTCTTCACTGCTACATCATAACATCCTCATAACTACTATCTTATTAACACTATTAACTGAACAGTATTTAAAGGGTTAAAATACTTTAAATAAAACTTGATGTATTTAATTAACTTTCAGATATAAATAAACAAACTGAATCTGGAACCTTCAAATCGATTCTCAGATTAACGGTCAGATGTAAGTCGGCTCCCGCGGCTACGGAGGCCTCCTGCGGACAGAAAGGCCGAGGTGAGCTAAGCGTGTTAGCCGCGGGTCAGCGCACATGTTGAGCTGTCTGACATCAGCGGCTGTGAGTGATATGATTGGTCAAATGAGGAGCGGTTTCCTGTGAGAGCTCCTGCAGAGAAACACGTCGGCTCCAATCAGAGTTTAACGTCCGAAGAGTCGAAGCTTCAGATATGAGAACAGGAAACAGCTTCCTGCTCATACTGAATGTTAAAAGATCAGCAATAAAAACTCTTAACTGTTTACGTTCACTCACAAGGCAGCGAGAGGTTGCAGGATGCGTGGGAACCCTGGTGATATATCAGTCTATATAGATATATATAGATAGACTGATATATCAACAGTCTATCTATATATATATCTACTCTATAATAAACAGTCGGGTGTAATGAGGAGCTTTTAATGATTCTGTTCCTTTTCTTCCTCTTTGATAATAAAACAGAGTTGATGTTATTTGACGCCCTGCAGTGATTGGCTGAGAGGAGCAGAGAGGTCAAAGGTCAGAGCATCGTGTGTGACTCTGCTGTGTTTGTACAGCTGTGCAGCGACTCGTAGCGCCATGAACTCGCTGACGCTCAGCGTGACGCCGCCGAGCGAGCCCCCCGCTGACATCACACGCTGTCATCACGACATCAGCGCCCGACCCCGACCTCTGGGACCCTGGAGTCAGTCTGCACCTCCTCCTGCACCTCCTCTCTCTCTCCCTCCTCCATCAGGTAAATATCACCTGAGCAGGTAAACCTGCTGCAGCTCGCCTCCCCGCCCCCGCTCTCTCTCTCCTGCGGCTCGTTCTCATGGAATAATACGCCTCTGTTTGTCCCATCAGACGTGATTAGAGCGAATAAAGGGCAAAAATGTGCTGCAGCCCCATCAAAGGAGTGGGAGGGGGGGTGGGGGGGGGGGGGATGTGGGGAGGGAGGGGGGGGGGGGTGCAGCCGGCAGGTCGGAGCAGGTAGCAGAAAACACTAACTGATAATTAACACACAAAGAACCAAATTCTTTTTGTTCAATGAGGTTGAAAAGCCTGCAGAGGGCCGAACACCGACCCAGAAACCTACAGACTCTAACCTGAGCTCCAGAACACCGACCCAGAAACCTACAGACTCTAACCTGAGCTCCAGAACACCGACCCAGAAACCTACAGACTCTAACCTGAGCTCCAGAACACCGACCCAGAAACCTACAGACTCTAACCTGAGCTCCAGAACACCGACCCAGAAACCTACAGACTCTAACCTGAGCTCCAGAACACCGACCCAGAAACCCAGAAACATTACCCTGCTGGGTTTAAACCTCTGATCATCTACAGACTGAAACTCATATTTAAAAAGACTTTTCAATAATGAACTTAGATAATAAACTAAATGATTCACACGCGATGAATCAGTTAGAGGGTTAGAGTTACGTCCCACTAACTGTCCCACTGTCTGTCCCACTAACTGTCCCACTGTCTGTCCCACTAACTGCCCCACTAACTGTCCCACTAACTGTCCCACTGACTGTCCCACTAACTGTCCCACTGTCTGTCCCACTAACTGTCCCACTAACTGTCCCACTGACTGTCCCATTGACTGTCCCACTGACTGTCCCACTGACTGTCCCACTAACTGTCCCACTGACTGTCCCACTGACTGTCCCACTGACTGTCCCACTAACTGTCCCACTGACTGTCCCACTAACTGTCCCACTAACTGTCCCACTGACTGTCCCACTGACTGTCCCACTGACTGTCCCACTAACTGTCCCACTGACTGTCCCACTGACTGTCCCACTGACTGTCCCACTGACTGTCCCACTAACTGCCCCACTAACTGTCCCACTGACTGTCCCACTAACTGTCCCACTGACTGTCCCACTGACTGTCCCACTAACTGTCCCACTGTCCCACTGACTGTCCCACTGACTGTCCCACTGACTGTCCCACTGACTGTCCCACTAACTGTCCCACTGACTGTCCCACTAACTGTCCCACTGACTGTCCCACTGTCCCACTGACTGTCCCACTAACTGTCCGACTGACTGTCCCATTGACTGTCCCACTGACTGTCCCACTGACTGTCCCACTAACTGTCCCACTGACTGTCCCACTAACTGTCCGACTGACTGTCCCATTGACTGTCCCACTGACTGTCCCACTGACTGTCCCACTGACTGTCCCACTAACTGTCCCACTGACTGTCCCACTAACTGTCCCACTGACTGTCCCACTAACTGGTTTCCAGCTGCTCTCTCAGCTCTACAGAAGGTCACAGAGTTAACACTAAAACCCAAAACATCATCAGTGGAGCCGTCGTCTCTGCAGGATTCCTCCTCTTCACTCTGCTCTCCTCTAACCAGCACTGTGTCTGCTTACCCGATTGGCTGCTGTTAGGGTTAGAGACGCTGTCACCTGATTGGCTGCTGTTAGGGTTAGAGACGCTGTCACCTGATTGGCTGCTGTTAGGGTTAGAGACGCTGTCACCTGATTGGCTGCTGTTAGGGTTAGAGACGCTGTCACCTGATTGGCTGCTGTTAGGGTTAGAGACGCTGTTACCTGATTGGCTGCTGTTAGGGTTAGAGACGCTGTCACCCGATTGGCTGCTGTTAGGGTTAGAGACGCTGTCACCTGATTGGCTGCTGTTAGGGTTAGAGACGCTGTCACCTGATTGGCTGCTGTTAGGGTTAGAGACGCTGTCACCTGATTGGCTGCTGTTAGGGTTAGAGACGCTGTTACCTGATTGGCTGCTGTTAGGGTTAGAGACGCTGTTACCTGATTGGCTGCTCTGGAGCGCCTGCAGAGCCTTAGCGAGCTCCTTGAAGCCTTCCAGGTTTTTATCGTTCTGACTGTACAGAAGAATCTTCTTAGCGTCCGAAAACAGACGAGAGATTCTGCAGAAACACAACGAGCAAATCATAAAGAGATGGAAGGAACAGAGCCCAGCAATATCAATAATCATCAGTAACGTGGATATAAAGGCAGATAATAGAAGTCTAAGCCTTTAAAAGAAGGAAAACACTTATTCTATATCTAAGACTATATCTATATAATGGATTTATTGCCCAGTCCTAGTAAACTCACACATCACATTAATATTAAACTTTATATTTAAAGTGCTGAACAGGAAACACATCAAACCTGCTGATAAAAAGAAAGAAGCTCACGTGTCATTTAAAGAGACGAAGAAGAAGAAGAAGAAGAAGAAGAAGAAGAAGAAGAAGAAGAAGAAGAAGAAGAAAGCAGTTTAAAGGAATCATCAACAGTTCAGATTCAAAGTATAAAAAGTGATTTCTCAGCATTAAAGATCAGATCAGATGATTGATTATTGGTTATTGATCGGACTCACATGGAGTCGTTGAAGTTTCCGACGACGCCCGGCGACTCGCCCGGCGTGTGACTGCGGAAACACGGGTTGTTGGCGTTGCAGAGGATCCCCTGTAACCACGGCAACGTGCCGGCCGACGGCATCGCCTTGTTGGGAAAGTGACCTGCGGACACAAAGAGAGAGACAGCGTTCAACCAATCAACCAATCAATCATCAACCTGTCTATTCTGTTGTATTGTGTTCTTCTTTATTCTATAGCAGGGTGTCAAACATGCGGCCCGCGGCCCAGAACCGGCCCACTAAGGGCTCCGATCCGGCCCGATGGATAAGATGCAAAGTGTGAAAACTGCAGTAAAATAATTCCAGTTTTTCTGCTGATTCAGACGTTTTTTTAAATCCTGAGCATGAAAACAACTACCTGCATAAACCATACATTTATCATTAATATATTTATTAGTATCATCATTTATTTAAAACATTCATATATTAGAAATTATGCAAAAGGTTTCCAATCAGCAGCTTCTGTGTAAAATAATCTGAAGAAAACAGAAATCATGTTTATTAACCCTTTACATACTGTTATTAATACATGTTTATTTATTATTGATTAATCCTGAATAAAGAGTTTATTCTATTTACAATCACTAGTTATAAACACAGGTCAACTTTGGACATTTGCAAACACAATAATGTTTATCAGCTGCACAAAGATGATGCTTTTTATTTCCATTATTGTAAACTGTGGGTCACATTAGTGAAAGTCCACCAAGCACTAATGAGTTAGTGTTAGTGCTATACAAATAAAAGTTTGATTGATTGATTCTGCCGCTGAGGCTCATGGGAGATGTAGTTCAGCTCAGATTTAACTGCACACAGAAAGTTTCATCAGTTTAAATGTCTGAAAACAGTTAAAATATGTAAAGTTCATGTCAGTTAGAGAAATGCTGACTCTGCAGACGGACTCATTCCCGCATTAACTAGCTGAGCCTCCCGCATTAACCAGCTGAGCCTCCCGCATTACCCAGCTGATCCTCCCGCAATAACCAGCTGATCCTCCCGCATTAACCAGCTGATCCTCCCGCAATAACTAGCTGATCCTCCCGCAATAACCAGCTGATCCTCCCGCATTAACCGGCTGATCCTGCCGCATTAACCAGCTGAGCCTCCCGCATTAACCGGCTGATCCTCCCGCATTAACCAGCTGATCCTCCCGCATTAACCGGCTGATCCTCCCGCATTAACTAGCTGATCCTCCCGCATTAACCAGCTGATCCTCCCGCATTAACCAGCTGATCCTCCCGCATTAACTAGCTGATCCTCCCGCATTAACCAGCTGATCCTCCTGCATTAACCAGCTGATCCTCCCGCATTAACCAGCTGATCCTCCCGCATTAACCAGCTGATCCTCCCGCATTAACCAGCTGATCCTCCCGCATTAACCAGCTGATCCTCCCGCATTAAACAGCTGATCCTCCCGCATTAACTAGCTGAGCCTCCTGCATTAACCAGCTGATCCTCCCGCATTAACCAGCTGAGCCTCCCACATTAACCAGCTGAGCCTCCCACATTAACCAGCTGATCCTCCTGCATTAACCGGCTGATCCTCCCGCATTAACCAGCTGAGCCTCCCACATTAACCAGCTGATCCTCCTGCATTAACTAGCTGAGCCTCCCGCATTAACCAGCTGATCCTCCTGCATTAACCGGCTGATCCTCCTGCATTAACCAGCTGATCCTCCCGCATTAACCAGCTGATCCTCCCGCAATAACCAGCTGAGCCTCCCGCATTACCCAGCTGATCCTCCCGCAATAACCAGCTGATCCTCCCGCATTAACCAGCTGATCCTCCCGCAATAACTAGCTGATCCTCCCGCAATAACCAGCTGATCCTCCCGCATTAACCGGCTGATCCTGCCGCATTAACCAGCTGAGCCTCCCGCATTAACCAGCTGATCCTCCCGCAATAACCAGCTGATCCTGCCGCATTAACCGGCTGATCCTCCCGCATTAACCAGCTGATCCTCCCGCATTAACCGGCTGATCCTGCCGCATTAACCAGCTGATCCTCCCGCAATAACCAGCTGAGCCTCCCGCATTACCCAGCTGATCCTCCCGCAATAACCAGCTGATCCTCCCGCATTAACCAGCTGATCCTCCCGCAATAACTAGCTGATCCTCCCGCAATAACCAGCTGATCCTCCCGCATTAACCGGCTGATCCTGCCGCATTAACCAGCTGAGCCTCCCGCATTAACCAGCTGATCCTCCCGCAATAACCAGCTGATCCTGCCGCATTAACCGGCTGATCCTCCCGCATTAACCAGCTGATCCTCCCGCATTAACCGGCTGATCCTGCCGCATTAACCAGCTGAGCCTCCCGCATTAACTAGCTGATCCTCCCGCATTAACCAGCTGATCCTCCCGCATTAACCAGCTGATCCTCCCGCATTAACTAGCTGAGCCTCCTGCATTAACCAGCTGATCCTCCTGCATTAACCAGCTGATCCTCCTGCATTAACCAGCTGATCCTCCTGCATTAACCAGCTGATCCTCCCGCATTAACCAGCTGATCCTCCCGCATTAACTAGCTGAGCCTCCTGCATTAACCAGCTGAGCCTCCCACATTAACCAGCTGAGCCTCCCACATTAACCAGCTGATCCTCCTGCATTAACCAGCTGATCCTCCCGCATTAACTAGCTGAGCCTCCTGCATTAACCAGCTGATCCTCCTGCATTAACCAGCTGATCCTCCTGCATTAACCAGCTGATCCTCCTGCATTAACCAGCTGATCCTCCCGCATTAACCAGCTGATCCTCCCGCATTAACTAGCTGAGCCTCCTGCATTAACCAGCTGAGCCTCCCACATTAACCAGCTGAGCCTCCCACATTAACCAGCTGATCCTCCTGCATTAACTAGCTGAGCCTCCCGCATTAACCAGCTGATCCTCCTGCATTAACCGGCTGATCCTCCTGCATTAACCGGCTGATCCTCCTGCAGGTGTTTTATATAAACACTGAGTGTGTGTGTGATCGAGGACAAACTGCACGTGTGTCGGTGAGAGCGAGCAACACGTGTGCCGAGCCAAGCGCCTGCATCACAGATTACATCGTCTCTTTATCTGCTGCTGCTGCGTTGGAACAAGCTGCAGCTAGATAACCTCTGATTGGTTTATGAGAGGAGCAGCATCATCATCATCATCATCATCAGCTGCTGCATCGGCGAGCTGAGCGAGGGTGGAGGCAGCAAGCACGAACTTTAACCCCCCGCCCACCACAACCACCACCCCCTCCCCTCCTATCAGAGAACCTTAAGACTGCCAACTGGCCTCTTTTCTAATCAACACAGATTAGATAAGAGAGTGTGTGTGTGTGTGTGTGTGTGTGTGTGTGTGTGTGTGTGTGTGTGTGTGTGTGTGTGAGGACGCTCTGACAAATGTGCTCAACACAGAGTCCAACAGATAATCAATCAACTCATCAATAACCTTCATTTACTGTTAATATTCTATCACATACTGTAATATCATGTCCTGTTTAACCTCAGACATGAAAATATAACATAGTAATAATGATGTAAATGTATTTAAAGGTAAAATGAGCAGAGCTTTATGGAGCTGTGGGGTTTATTGTAGAACCATTAGAGCCATCAGTCTTCACTGCTACATCATAACATCCTCATAACTACTATCTTATTAAAACTATTAACTATTCATTTACCTACAACACATGTTAATAGATACGGAGATAATCTGACCCAGAACAGCCTCAATGGACAAACATCTGGAGCACAAATACTAAATATAACATTTAATATGTTTATATTTTGGGCCACTTTAGGAAAAGTCATCAAACTTCAGAATAAAAGACATTTGTGGTTTTTAAGGCTGTTGAACTAAAGACAGACAGGAGATGAGTAACATGCTTAAAAAAGAGAAGCGAGATCTTTGTAGATATTAATAAACGAGACGAGGAGTAAATGAAATGATGACTGAAGCAGACGAAGGTTTACTTTAAATTATATCAAGATTATACAGAAAGAGTCCAGTTTATCTTACTTTGGTATCATAATGTGATGGTGAGTAAGGCCGTACTCACACTAGGACATCGTACCGTGCCCGAGCACGTTTGCCCCTAAAGTCTGGATTATGTGTCTAGTGTGAGTACGGTACACTTCCCTGGTACGGTACGGTTGGAAGAGGTGTGCTTAGGCACGGTGCACTTGGTCACGCATGAACACTAGGGATTCATATTATTCCTGAAAAGACATTTTATATCCCGGGAAAAGAAGCCAATGTTCCAGGAATCCCGACACTAGCTGATACCAGCATGTAGTTCTGCTGCTACACAGCACGCTAACCCAGGGGAGGGGGGGGGGGGGCACAGCACGCTAACCCGGGGGGGGGGGGGGACACAGCACCCTAACCCAGGGGAGGGGGGGGGGCACAGCACGCTAACCCAGGGGAGGGGGGGGGCACAGCACGCTAACCCGGGGGAGGGGGGGGGACACAGCACCCTAACCCAGGGGAGGGGGGGGGGGGGGGACACAGCATGCTAACCCGGGGGAGGGGGGGGGGACACAGCACGCTAACCCAGGGGAGGGGGGACACAGCACGCTAACCCAGGGGAGGGGGGGGGGCACAGCACGCTAACCCGGGGGAGGGGGGGGGACACAGCACCCTAACCCAGGGGAGGGGGGAGGGGGGGGGGGACACAGCACGCTAACCCGGGGGAGGGGGGGGGGGGACACAGCACGCTAACCCAGGGGAGGGGGGGGGGGACACAGCACGCTAACCCGGGGGAGGGGGGGGACACAGCACGCTAACCCAGGGGAGGGGGGACACAGCACGCTAACCCAGGGGAGGGGGGGGACACAGCACGCTAACACACACCTGTGCATGTTTTATGACAGTAACCTGTCTTTATGCTAACGGTACCTGACTACAGTACGGATCAACCGGCCTAGTGAGAAAACCTTCAGAGTTAACAGCTGCTGGTTTAATAATCGCTCCATCAGATGGATGAGATGATAAAGATTAAATCACAGTCGCTCCTCCTCCTCCTGCTCTCCCTCCTACTCTTCCTCCTCCTCCTCCTCCTCACTCTGATCCTCCTCCTCCTGCTCTCCCTCCTACTCTTCCTCCTCTTCCCCCTTCTCCTCCTCCTCACTATGCTCCTCCTCCTCCTCACTATGCTACCCCTCCTCTTCCTCACACTCCTCCTCCTTCTCTTTTTACTCTTCCTCCTACTCTTCCTCCTCCTCACTATGCTCCCCCTCCTCCTCACTATGTTCCTCCTCCTCTTCCTCACTCTCCTCCTCCTCCTCTTCTTTCTACTCTTCTTCCTCCTCCTCCTCCTCCTCCTCCTCCTCCTCCTCCTCCTCACTCTGCTCCACTTGTCGGGAACTGTTTGAAACTTTTTTGTCTTTGCACGCTGAGAGAAAACAAACGATGACGTCGTGTTTAAAAAAAAGAAAAAGCAGAAGTTTGTTAAAGGATGAGGGGAAATCTGTGGCTCCTCTCTGAAGCGTCTTGGAGCCGCGCGGACGAGTTTCAACACGTCTGAACTCACATGCTGCGTGAATCACAGCAGAAACATCCTGCAGCAGAACTGAAAGCGCTTCACGTCTTCCAGCTTCTGCTTTCACACAAAAACAACATTTAATATCCTCTGAGCTTCAGCGCGGTGTCAGAGAGCTGCAGGATGTTTCCTCACACTGGGAACAGAGAGCAGTGAAGAAGAAGAAGAAGAACAGGAGAACATGGAGAACGTGGAGAACATGGAGAACACGGAGAACACGGAGAACGTGGAGAACATGGAGAACGTGGAGAACAGGAGAACACGGAGAACATGGAGAACGTGGAGAATGTGGAGAACAGGAGAACACGGAGAACACGGAGAACGTGGAGAACATGGAGAACAGGAGAACACGGAGAACACGGAGAACACGGAGAACGTGGAGAACATGGAGAACGTGGAGAACATGGAGAACAGGAGAACATGGAGAACATGGAGAACATGGCCTCCAGCTCTGTTTAATGCTCCACTTAAATATCAAACCGCAGGAAGTCTCAGCCTGTCTGCTGCTTGACATTTAACTTCCCGTCCATTAGTAAATAAGCTGAGTAATAATGAGTGTTAACATCTGGGTGCAGCTCTTTATACATCACCTGTAGTTTAGTGATTATTGACCTTTATGTGTAAGTATGTGATGACTGATGTTATAATAATAACACTTAGTCTTATTTAACCTTCCTGTCGTCCTCACGACACATTAAACCTGTTTTAAACTTTATTATATCAGAAATACAGATTTATTTCATCTCATGCTTCCATATTAACTTCTTTACAAGTATAATCATCACTACTTTATTAAATGTGTTCATTTGTACTTTATGCTTTATTATAAACAGTCAAAGTCATTAAATGCTGCTTTTAAATGTTGGAAATAGTTTCTAAACTTTATCAACATATTTTCCTCTGATATTAAATCAAGTTCAAATTAATCATAATTTCTTTATTAAACTAAACAATGAGCTATAATTTATTTAAATGAGGCGTAATGAGCATCATTAGTGTAAATAAGTTAAAACAGGTCAAACCCAGAATAAGACGATCATTAATACTTTATGATAATGTCACTGTGACTCTGCAGGTATCAGCTCATTGATCTTTATGTTGTTATATAATCAGTTCATAAACACGCCAACCCTACGAAAATACTACAAATACTACAAATACTACTACTACAAACCCTACTACTAAAATACTACTACTAAAATACTACAAACCCTACTAAAATACTACAAATACTACTACTACAATACTACAAACCCTACTAAAATACTACAATACTACAAACCCTACTAAAATACTACAAATACTACAAACCCTACTAAAATACTACAAACCCTACTAAAATACTACAAACCCTACTAAAATACTACAAATACTACTACTAAAATACTACAAATACTACTACTAAAATACTACAAACACTACTAAAATACTACAAATACTACTACTACAATACTACAAATACTACTACTACAAACCCTACTACTAAAATACTACAAACACTACTACTACTACAAATACTACAAATACTACTGTATCAACTATCAATAATCTCTATTTATAAAGCACCAAAAGTCATCTCAAGGCTCTTTACACACAGAGCAGATCTACTACTGTTACTACTACACAAAGTACTACTTCTATTACCATCAATCAATCAATCAATCTTTATTAGTACAGCGCCAAATCACAACAAAGTTATCTCAAGGCTCTTTACACATAAAGCAGGTCTAAACCGTACTACTACTAATACTAATAATACTACTTCTGTTACTACATAAAGTACTACTACTACATAAAGTACTACTACTAATACTAATAATACTACTTCTGTTACTACATAAAGTACTACTACTAATACTAATAATACTACTTCTGTTACTACATAAAGTACTACTACTACATAAAGTACTACTACTAATACTAATAATACTACTTCTGTTACTACATAAAGTACTACTACTACATAAAGTACTACTACTAATACTAATAATACTACTTCTGTTACTACATAAAGTACTACTACTAATACTAATAATACTACTTCTGTTACTACATAAAGTACTACTACAGAAGTACTACTACACGTGACTTCCATACTCAGTAAATGTGTCAGATATCACTTGATGTGACTCAGACTGCTGAAGCTGATCTTCTACTTTAAATGCAGTATTTTAATATTCAGTATGAACAGCAGGAAACTAACAGCTCATATAAACTGCTGACTGATGATTTACACACAGATTTAAAGAACTTTTCCTTTAAGTGAATCTTTACTAACATGAAGTTAAACAGCTTCAGGATTCAGCAGTGAAATATAAATATATAAATATATAAATATATAAATGTAGCTCCATATATTAGACTACATGAACAGGCTGGATGAATCCAGCGAGGTTCATATGAGTGCTGCTTTAACATGTGCTTAGATAACTATCCTGACCTTCAGCAGCTGATAGCATCATAAAGTCTCTGATAGAGCAGTACGAGTAGTTTAAAGCTGGAGTAAACACTGCTATCAATCAATAACTTCAGATAATCAGGAATCAATGCTGCCAACCTGCTGCTGATAGGAGAAGTCCTGGAAGGTGCCAGAGTCTAAAATCTGATAAGCAGCTCTGAGCTCAGATACTCAGACTTCTGTTCACATGCTGAGTCAGCGATCAGCACACAGGCGCTGATGAGCAGCTGCTGCATCAACCCTCACACCATCAACCCAAACACCAACCCTCACACCATCAACCCAAACATCAACACTCACACCATCAACCCAAACACCAACCCTCACACCATCAACCCAAACATCAACCCTCACACCATCAACCCAAACATCAACCCTCACACCATCAACCCAAACATCAACCCTCACACCATCAACCCAAACATCAACACTCACACCATCACCATCAACCCAAACATCAACACTCACACCATCAACCCAAACATCAACATCAACCCTCACACCATCAACCCAAACATCAACCCTCACACCATCAACACTCACACCATCAACCCAAACATCAACCCTCACACCATCAACCCAAACATCAACACTCACACCATCACCATCAACCCAAACATCAACCCTCACACCATCAACCCAAACACCAACCCTCACACCATCAACCCAAACACCAACCCTCACACCATCAACCCAAACATCAACATCAACGCTCACACCATCAACCCAAACATCAACGCTCACACCATCAACCCAAACATCAACACTCACACCATCAACCCAAACATCAACACTCACACCATCAACCCAAACATCAACCCTCACACCATCAACCCAAACATCAACCCTCACACCATCAACCCAAACACCAACCCTCACACCATCAACCCAAACATCAACATCAACACTCACACCATCAACCCAAACATCAACGCTCACACCATCAACCCAAACATCAACACTCACACCATCAACCCAAACATCAACGCTCACACCATCAACCCAAACATCAACACTCACACCATCAACCCAAACATCAACGCTCACACCATCAACCCAAACATCAACACTCACACCATCAACCCAAACATCAACACTCACACCATCAACCCAAACATCAACATCAACACTCACACCATCAACCCAAACATCAACGCTGACACCATCAACCCAAACATCAACCCTCACACCATCAACCCAAACATCAACCCTCACACCATCAACCCAAACATCAACATCAACACTCACACCATCAACCCAAACATCAACACTCACACCATCAACCCAAACATCAACGCTGACACCATCAACCCAAACATCAACCCTCACACCATCAACCCAAACATCAACGCTCACACCATCAACCCAAACATCAACGCTCACACCATCAACCCAAACATCAACCCTCACACCATCAACCCAAACATCAACCCTCACACCATCAACCCAAACATCAACACTCACACCATCAACCCAAACATCAACCCTCACACCATCAACCCAAACATCAACCCTCACACCATCAACCCAAACATCAACGCTCACACCATCAACCCAAACATCAACACTCACACCATCAACCCAAACATCAACCCTCACACCATCAACCCAAACATCAACATCACCATCTGGCTCCTTTCCATTGGGGCTTTTCCACTCTACAGTTCTAGCTTTACTCGACTCCGTTTTCTTTCCGTCTCCATCAGGCATAGTACCTGGTACCTGGTACCTGGTATCTGGTAATTTCTTTAGTATCTGCTCTGGTGAGGTTCTAGCGAGCCGAGCCGATACTAAATGTGACGTCAACAGACTGCTGCTAGGGCTAGTACCAGTAGGGCTAGTACCAGTCAGTGATGGATTTCATGATTCGTTGTCGAGATTCAGTTCCCGTCGGTCAGTTCAGCTGGAAGAATCGGTTCATATAGTTCGTTCATTAGTTCGTTCAGTCGTGTTTCCGGTACAACGTTGTTTAACGGTGAATCATAATGCTGCACGGTTCTCAGCTCCTCGTTCTCAAACGATCGTGCTAACGGTCAACACAACGCAGTAGTTCAACGTAAATACATAGCTGCAACTTCATGATTATGTACAATACAACAGTGGCTCATGTGTTTACACCTTCACATTAAATGTACATGTATTGAAGGTAAATAGAGAGTAGACTCCGGCTAAATCAGCTAATTTATTGTCTTCATTTTTTGTTCACTTTTAGCAAGGGCTACTAAATAAAGAAATAAAGACCCAATATGCTGACAAACATGTTTAAAAGCTTGGCAGATATATTGTAACGAACTGGGCCACGTTACTGTTATGTGTGTTATTAAAAAAGAGAGATTATGCCCAGATACTTAAGTCTGTTCATATCTCTCCTGTCGGTCTCGTTCAGTCAGTCGCTCCGTTCAATCATCTCAGTCGGTCTCGTTCAGTCAGTGATTCGCTCTCAAGATGCGTTCAAAGACACTCAGGAAAGCTAGCATTTAGCTTAACATTCGCTAACACCCCGAAATAGGGTGCTTCAACAGAACAGTATCCTTCCTGAGTGTCTGTGAACGCGACTTGAGAGCGAGTGACTCAACAGACAACTTACGATTGGCTGGCTCTCTCAGTCCCTCTTCACCACTCTGATAACTTAACAGTGAACATAGCGAACGAAAGAACGAGAGAGAAGTGAAACGGGGAATCAGGTCAGTTCGTTCGTTTTAAAGAGTCGTTCGTTTGAACTGATTCATTCGCGAAAGGGCCATCTCTAGTACCAGTAGGGCTAGTACCAGTAGGACCAGTACCAGTAGGACTAGTACCAGTAGGGCTAGTACCAGTAGGGCTAGTACCAGTAGGTTTTGTACCAGTAGGGTTAGTACCAGTAGGGTTAGTACCAGTAGGACTAGTACCAGTAGGACTAGTACCAGTAGGTTTAGTACCAGTAGGGTTAGTACCAGTAGGACTAGTACCAGTAGGACTAGTACCAGTAGGGCTAGTACCAGTAGGACTAGTACCAGTAGGACTAGTACCAGTAGGCTAGTACCAGTAGGGTTAGTACCAGTAGGGTTAGTACCAGTAGGACTAGTACCAGTAGGTTTAGTACCAGTAGGGTTAGTACCAGTAGGACTAGTACCAGTAGAACCGGTACCAGTAGGACCAGTACCAGTAGGACTAGTACCAGTAGGACTAGTACCAGTAGGGCTAGTACCAGTAGGGTTAGTACCAGTAGGACTAGTACCAGTAGGGCTAGTACCAGTAGGGCTAGTA